>NC_044014.1:42429481-42570117 GCF_900496995.4 Aquila chrysaetos chrysaetos | reverse complement strand
GGGATACGCTCTGGGGGTTCAGGGACCTGGGGGGGTTGCTGCACCAGGGGTCCCACAGCCCTAGGGGGGGCTCAGGGGGCTGGAGGTGGGGGGGTCCCACACCCCCAGGGACAGCAGCGGGGGGACACAAGCCAGTGCGGCTGGGGACAGGGGGTCCCAGGGCTTGTCCCCCATGTGTGTGTGTCCCGTGTCCCCCCCGTGTCCCCCCCCCCCAAGCCTGGCGTGCGGCTGTCACTCCTTCCACTACATCAAGCGCCTGCTGGAGACGCTCTTCGTCCACCGCTTCTCCCACGGCACCATGCCCCTGCGCAACATCTTCAAGGTGACACCCGCGTCACCCCCCCCAGCCCCCGCTGTCCCCCCCCCAACCCGGGCCCCCCCCCCCCCCATATCCCTGCAGCCACTCTCTCCCCCCACCCCAGCACGCCCACGGGAACGCCTGTGGTCCCTGGGTGCTGGCATCTGGGTGTCCCCAGGTGTCACCCAGTCACTGCAGGGGGAGGGGGGTGTGTGTGTGTGTGTCCCCCACAATGTCCCCAACGTCCTCCCGCTTCCCTGCCCCCCCCCCCCCCCCCCCCCCCCCCAGAACTGCACCTACTACTGGGGCTTCGCTGCCTGGATGGCTTACTACATCAACCACCCGCTGTACACCCCCCCCCGGTGAGTGTCACCGTCCCTGTCACCCCGTCCCCTGCCCCCCGTTACATCAAACACCCGCCGTACCCACCCCGTCGCGTCCCCTCGTGTCCCCCTTGGGGACACCGAATTGGGGGGGGGGCAGGATCGGTGTCCCTGACACCCCCCCCCCCCCCCCCGTGTCTCCCAGCCTACGGCGACGAGCAGGTGAAGCTGGCGCTCGCCGTCTTCCTGGTGGGTGCTGGGGGGGGTCCCAGTGGGTGCTGGGGGGGGGCATTGGGGTGCTGGGGGGAGTGGGAGCACTGGGGGGTGCTGGGGGGGGGTCTGGGTGCCAACCACAGCTCAGGCCCCCCCCCCGTCTCGTCTGTCCCCCCCCCCCCCCCCAGTTTTGCCAACTCGGCAACTTCTCCATCCACGTGGCCCTGCGGAACCTGCGCCCCGCCGGTGAGGGGACACGGGGGGGGGGACACACACGTGGGTGGGGGGCACAGGGGTACGCACACGCGTGTGCTGGGGGGGGGGCACGGGGGCACACACGCATGTGCGGGTGCAGAGAGGGCACGTGGGCAATGCACACGCGTGTGGCAGCACCCACGGGCTCGGGGGGGGCACAGGGAGGGCACATGATGGGGAACACGCACGGGGGGGTGCACACGCGTGTTGGGGTGCACACGCATGTGCGTGTGCACCCGTACACATATGTGGGAGCACCCACGGGCTGGAGGGAAGTGGGGGGGAGAGGCGCAGGGAGGGCATGCAATGGTGCGGAGGTATGGGGGGGGCACACACGCGTAGGGGGGTGTGACACGCATGTGTGGGGGGGTCTGACACGCGTGTGCTGGGCGGGACAGGCTCCAAGACACGGAAGATCCCGTACCCCACCCGCAACCCCTTCACCTGGCTCTTCCTCCTCGTCTCCTGCCCCAACTACACCTATGAGGTGGGGGGGGGCACCGCGGGGGGGGGGGGGTGACACTGCCCTGGGGGGCAATTTGGGGGGGGGGGGCACCTCTTGGGGGGGGCTGGCACTGCTGGGGGGGGGTCTATCACCCTGGGGGGGGCTGTTGTGGGGGGAGCAGCACAGTGGGGGAGCCCCCGGGGCGGGGCACAGTGGCATGGGGGGGGTGGTGACATTTGGGGGGGGGGGGGGGAGCTGCCCTCCCCTAATGGGAGCTGTGTGCCCCCCCCCCCAGGTCGGATCCTGGATCGGCTTCACCATCATGACACAGTGTCTGCCCGGTGAGTGGCGGGGGGGGGGGGGGGGGGCACCCCTTGGCGGGGGGGGGGACACCCTGGGGAGGTGGAAGGGTGCCCTTTTGGGGGGGGTACCCTGGGGTGTCCCCGTGTGTGTCCCCCCCCCCCGGGTCAGTGTCCCACCCCTGGCTGCCCACATTCCCCCGGGGTCTCCATGTCCCCCGTCCCCTTCCCCCTCCACGTCCCCATCCCGTGTCCCTATCCCCCCCCCCCGCCACCACCGTGTCCCCCGTGGTGACGGTGGCCCCCCCCGCAGTGGCCCTCTTCTCGCTGGTGGGCTTCGTGCAGATGGCCATCTGGGCGCAGGGCAAGCACCGCAGCTACCTGCGCGAATTCCGCGACTACCCCCCCCTGCGCTCCCCCATCGTCCCCTTCCTGCTGTGACACCGGGGACACCCCCGCCGAGGAGACCCCCCTCCCTCGCCGTCGTCCTCAGCCTGCTGTGACATCGGGGACACCCCGCGATACCACCAAACCCCCCCCCCCCCCCCCCCCAAACTCTGCCGACACGTCGTCCCCCCGGCTGAGCCTTGGGGACAGTGCCGGGACACCCCGACCGTTGTCACCCCCCCCCCCCCGCCCCTCCCGTGCTGAGCCGACAGGTCACGGAAGGTGACGGCGGTCGGCGAAAATAAAAGAACAGGACTCATGGCCCCCCCCCCCCAGGTCCTATGACACCCAAATTGGCCCCCCAGCCCCCCCCAGGGGGTCTCAGGACCCCCAACACAGCCCCCCCCCAGATATGAGGACCCCCAATTCAGCCCCCCCCAAGCAGCCCCCTAAGCTCCCCCCGGGCAGCCCCCCCAGGCCTCAGGACCCCCAATTCAGCCCCCACAGGTCTCAGAACCCCCAATGTAGCCCCCCCCCCAAAACACCAGCCCCCCCCCCCCAGGTCCTTGAGCTCCCCAGCACAGCCCCCCCAGATCCTAAGACCCCCCAATTCAGCCCCATGAACCCCCCAACATGGCCCAAGCCCCCCCCCCCAAAGCAGCCCTTCAGGTCTCAGGACCCCCCCCCCAGGGCAGCCCCATATCCTATGACCCCCAAATCAGCTCCCTGAGCCCCCCCCCCCCCAGATCCAACTACCCCCAATTCAGCTCCCTGGTCCCCCCCCAGCCCCCCCTGGGGCAACTCCCTTGGTCTCCCCTGACCCCCCAAAACCCCCCTGCCCCCCCCCCCGGCCCCCCCAACTGACTGAACGACGGGGTGGCGGCTGGCGGTGAAGTCGTAGCGGGGGCCGTAGAGGAAGGGGACGCGGAAGTAGAAGAGCAGGTAAATGAGCAGCGGCCCCGCGTACTCCGTCAGGAAGACCTGCGGACGGACGGACGGACGGATGGACGGGGGGCGAGGGGCACGGTGTCGGGGGGGGGGCCACACGGAGGGACACGGTGACACGCGGAGGGATGAGGGACGCGCAGGGGTGGACACGTGGGGGGGGGGAGGAAGGGGCGGCTGGAGGGACAGAGGGATGGACAGAGGGACACGGGGGCACACAGAGGAGCAGGGACGGACACACGGACAGAGGGACATGGGGACACGCAGAGGGAAGCAGGGAGGGACACACGGACAGAGGGAAGCAGGGACGGACGCACGGAGAGAGGAACATGGGAGCACACAGAAGCAGGGATGGACAGAAGGACGTAGGGACGCACAGAGGGAAGTAGGGACAGACACAGGGACAGAGGGAAGGAGGGAGGCTTAAGGGACAGACGGACAGAGAGAGGGACATGGGGACAGAGGGGGACAGGGATGGACAGAGGGACGGAAGGACACAGGGACAGACAGGAGCAGAGGGAGGGATGGACAGAGGGCTGGAGGGACGGACACAGGGCTGGAGGGAGGGCTGGATAGATGGTCAGACAGATGGACAAAGGGACATGGAAACAGAGGAATGGACAGAGAGCTGGAGGGACAGACAGACAGACAAAGCGATAGGCAGAGGGACACAGGGAGGGACAGAGGGATGGAGGGACAGAGGGACAGATGGAGGGCTGGAGGTGCACAGGGACAGAGGAGCAGATGGAGAGATGGACAGAGGGAGGGACAACGGGATGGACAGAGGGACAGACAGAGGGATTGCCAGAAGCAGCGAGAAGGACGGACAGAGGGACGCAGGGCCACTGGAGGGCTCAGCTGAGGGACAGAAGGCTGGACGGACAGGAGAGATGACAGTATGGAGGGACGGACAGAGGGACAGAGGCACTAAGAGGGGGGACACGGATGGACGAACAGAGTGCTGGCGGGGACAGACGGACGGACAGAGGGCGGGCTGGGGAAGGCAGGGGGGTAAACAGGGGGATGGCGAGAGGGAGGGATGGAAGGATGGATGGAGAGAGGGACAGACAGACGGATGGACGGACAGACGCCTCACCGTCACCCAGCTGATCTGGGCCCCCAGGTCGCGGAAGTAGAAGGTGGCGGTGGTGCCCACGGGCAGGCTCTGCAGCACGTCCTCGTCCTTCAGGGACCTGCCCTCTGCGGGGACACGCGTCCTGGTGACCGCCACCCCGACGGGGTTGGGGACACCTCGGGGACACCCCCGGGGACATCCCAACCCGCCGCGGTGGCACTTACTGGGGTCCAGGCGCAGGGACTGTCTGGCCGGGTACCACTGGGGATCTGCGGGAGAGAAGGGACAGCGTTGGTGGCATTGCGGGGACAACGATGGGACCGGGATGGGACCCCGGTCACGAGGGGCGTCCTCAGGGTGCCACGACAGGTCTCTGGTGGCGAGGGGGGGTCCCCGAGGCCCCGTGATGGGTCCCCAGTCACTATGGGGAGCCCACTGTCCCCATGAAGGGTCCCCAGCCGTGAGGAGGGTCCCCAAGGCCCCGTGACAGGTCCCCAACCACAATGGAGACCGCGATGGCCTTGTGACGGGTCCCTGGCTGCAACGAGGGTCCCCACGGCCCTGTGACAGGTCCCCAGCCATGATGAGGGGATCATGAGGGTCCCCAAGCCCCTGTGGTGGGGGTCCCCACAGCCCCGTGACGGATCCCAGGTCACCGTGATGACCATGATGGCCCTGTGACTTGTCCCCAGCTGCAGCAAGGGTCCCCACCACCCCGTGACATGGGTCCCCACGGCCCTGTGACAGGTTCCTGGCTGCAACGAGGGTCCCCAAGTCCCCTTGTTGGGGGTCCCCACAGCCCCGTGAGAGGTCTCTGGTCACAATGAGGGTCCCCAAGACCCTGCGATGGGGATCCCTGGTCACCGTGATGACCACGACGGCCCTGTGACAGGTCCTCGGCCATGATGAGGGTCCCCACCACCCCGTGATGGGGAACCCCACGGCCCCGTGATGGGTTCTCAGCCATGACGAGGGTCCCCACGGCCCTGTGACACGTCCCCAGCTACAGCGAGGGTCCCCACCACCCCATGACGAGGGTTCCCACAGCCCTGTGACAGGTCCCTGGCTGCAACGAGGGTCCCCAAGTCCCCTTGTTGGGGGTCCCCACAGCCCCGTGACAGGTCCTCGGCCACAATGAGGGTCCCCACCACCCCGTGATGGGGATCCCCACAGCCTCGTGATGGGTCCCCAACCACGATGAGGGTCACCACCACCTCATGGAGGGTCCCCAGCTGCCACAGGGGTTCCCAGCAGAGGGTCCCCGTCCCCGTCCCTACGTACGGGCCTTGGTGAAGAGGCTCTTGATCTCGGCGATGGTGGCGTGAGGCTCCACCTGCGGGCAACCAAGAGGCCGTCAGGGGGCTGCTGGGGCAACCCGTGCCTCAGTTTCCCCTTCCCCCAGCCCCCCACCCCACCCAGGGGGACAGGGGACAAGGGGGAGGGGATGTGCGTGTCCTCCCTCCCCATGCTTCCAGGTACCTTATCGAGGAAGCAGAGCTTCTCCCGTGTCCGGGCGTCCAGGATCTCCACCTCGAAGAAGAGGACAGCTTTCTTCGTCTTCTTGGGGGGGGGAGCCTGGCGCCACAGCCCCAGGATGGGGGACGGGGACAACTGGCCCCCCCTCATGGGGTAACCCCGCTCCCTCCATGTCACCGGCCCCCGGAGACACCGTGGGGACGCCGGCGCGCCCAGCCGAAACCCGATCGGTCCTCGGGGTGCTGCTAAATATAAACCTCCCCACCCCTGTCCCCTGGGATGGCTCTTGGCCCTGGTGGCCCTGGAGGTGGCCCTTGAGGTGGCCATGGGAGGGACAGGGTCACCTGGCACCCCGGGAGGGACGGGGACCAGTGACCAGTGGGGACGGAGGGGACGGGACCGCGGCACGGGCGGGAGGTAAGTCTGCGCCCCCCCCTTCCTCCCCAACACCTCCGGGTCCCCGAGGTCCCCAAGGCCCTCAGTGGCACGAGGGTGGGGACAGGCCTGGCCGAAGCATGGCCACGCGGCTGGATGTCACCCCTGGGTCACCCTGGGGGGGGGGACAGGACACGGGTCTACGTCACCCTGTGACACTGTGACGGGGACAGGGGGTCTGTCACCCTTGGGGACACCACGATGGGGACAGAGTCGCCCCGTGGCACCCCAAGAGGGATGGGGGTCTGTCACCCCCAGGACACCCTGACGGGGACGGGTTTCTGTCACCGTGGGTCACCCCAATGGGGACAGGGGTCTGTCACCCCCAGGACACCTTGGTGGGGACAGGGTTATGTCACCCTGTGACACCCCAACGGGGCGTCTGTCACCCTGACGGGATCTATCACCCCTAGGACACCCCAATGGGGACAGCAATATGTCACCCCTGTGACACACGGACAGGGCCGGGGGTCTGCCACCCTGGGTCACCCCGTCAGGGACAGGGGTCTGTCACCCCAGGGGGGCCACGGCTGCGACCCCCCCCCCCCCCCCGCCGGGTGATCCTGGACATGCCAAACGAGGCGTGAGGGTGCCCCGAGCGTGGGGCCGGTGACAGAGCTGCAGTGGAGGGGGGGGGGGGAAGGTTTATTTTGGCTCTTCCCACCCCCCCCCCAGCCCCCCCGCCAGGCCGCGTCCCGCCCGCGGCGGCAGCCCCGTCACCGCCGAGCTATGACAAACATCCGCCCGCGGCCCCGGCCCCTCCCGCGGTCACCGGCGGGCCGGGGCCACCGGTGGGGGGGGTGTCCCACCTGCCACCCCCCCCCCCCCCGCAGTCACGGGGACCCTAGGGCCGTGACAGTGTCACAGCCGCTCCCCGGGGGGGGGTGACACCGTGGGGGGGGGGGGGGACGACACCGTGCCGGAGTTCCGCTGCCGTTCCCCGCTGGCGGGGCGCGGCAGGCAGCCTGATGGGCCGGGCAGGCCGGGGCTGGCAGCGCCCCGGGCGGGAACCGCCCTCCCAGCCCCCGCGCTGCCGTTCCCTGCCCCGGTGGGGCCGGGGGGGGGGGGGGGGAAGGTTTAGCCCTGCCGGTGCGGGCAGCGAGGGTCTTCATCCCCGGGCCCGGGGGGGGGGGGGGGGGGGGGGAGCGGGGATGCCCCCCAGGCGCCATCCCTGAGGGGACCCTGAGCCCCCGCGGGGGTGACGCCTCGCTCGTCTCCCATGCAGGACGGGGCCGTGGGTGGCCGCCGCACCCATCACCGTCACGGGTGCCGTCACCGCTGCCGTCACTCCCTCCCGGCTGTTGCGACGTGGGGGGGGGGGTAGGTGTGTGGCGCCAACGGGGCGAGGCCCGGCCATGACAGGCCTGGGCAAGGCCCGGCGGGATGGGCCCAGGGGAACGGCTGGGCCCTGTGGAACCAGCCCGCGCCCTGTGGAATCAGCCTGAGCCCTGTAGAGGCAGCCCGGGCCCCGCTGAAGCGTCCCGGACCCCGTTGGACCGGGCCGGGCCGGGCCGCACCGGAGAGACAAGGCCCCGGTGTGTGTGTGGGGGGGGGGGAGCAGGCCGCGACCAGGCCCCGCCCTCGCACCCCGCATTGCGCATGCGCGCCCCCCGTGTGTCTCCGCCGCGCATGCGCGGCCCTCTGGCCGGCCTCCTGCGCATGCGCCACCTCCTCCACTGCGGGGGGGGCTCCCCCGCCCCCCCCCCGCCCCGCGCTGGGAACGGCGGTCCGGCGCCGCCGCGCGCATGCGCATTGCCTCGCCGCCGCCGCACGCAGGCGCGGTGGGGGGGGGGGAGGGAGCTGCCCGGGTGCCCGGCGCATGCGTAGAAGCGTCGCGGCGCTCCGCAGGGAGTAAAGCGAGGTCGACGGGGCCGGATCGTGAGGGAGAGCCGGGAACGGGACCGGGGCCGGGGCCGGGGCCGGGACCGGGGCCGGCGGGCGGGCGGCGCCGCCGCCTCACCTCGTAGTGCTTCATGGCCGCCGCTGCTCCGCCGCCGCCGCCGCCGCTCCCGCCGGGCGCCCGCTGCCCCCACGTGATCCGCCCGTTTCACCTGGCGGGCGGGGCCCGGGCCGCCGCCAATCGCCGCCGCGACGGGTGGTGGCAAGCAGCCAATCAGGGCCCGGGGGCCCGGCGGCCCCGCCCCCGCCCTCTCCCCATCCCGCCCCTCTTGTTTCCGGGGCAACGGGAACGCCTGACGGCACGGCGGCCATTGGGAAGCGGAGGCGGGGCGCGGAGTGACGTCCGAGGCAGCCAATGGGCTCGCGGCGGAAGCCCAGCGGCGTCGCGGGACCTGGGGCACATCTCCGCGTGGGCCTCCGAGGAGCGAGGTGGGAGGCGGGGCCTCGGCGAGGAGGGGCGGGGCCTCGGCGAGGAGGGGCGTGGCTTCGGCGAGGAGGGCGGGGCCTGCGGGGTGGGGTGAAATGGGTGGGGGGCGGTTCAGCAGGGGCTATGGGGGCCGGAGGGGGGGACACGGGGACACCTGGGGGCACAGCCGCTGTGTCCCCCCCCTCGGGCTGACCCAGCTCACCCGTGTCCCTGTGACGGGTTGCCACGGGTGAGGGTTGCCATGGTGACAGGACAGCGCTCCCCCCCTCACCCCCCCGCCCCGTTCCCATGGCAACAGCCGGCGGGGGCGGGTGGGTGGGACCCGCGAGGGGGCGGTGCATCAGCGACGGCGCGCCTCTCTCTTCCTCCCCGCCCTCTCCCCGCCCCCGCCGTGACGCGGCGAGCGCGGGTTGGCCCAGAGGCGCGGGGGCGGGGCCAGGCGGGCGGCGGGCTCTGGAAGGTTCCGCCATCGCCTCAGTGAAGCGGCGGCGGCCGGAGGAGGCGGAGGGGGGCGGTCGGTCGGTCGGGAGGTCGGCGGGATGGGGAAGGACTATTACCGCACGTTGGGGCTATCCCGGGGCGCCTCGGGGGAGGACGTGCGGAAGGCTTACCGCCGGCAGGCACTGCGCTTCCACCCTGACAAGAACAAGGAGCCGGGGGCCGAGGAGCGCTTCAAGGAGGTGGCCGAGGCCTACGACGTCCTCAGCGACCCCAAGAAGCGGGAGATCTTCGACAAGTACGGGGAGGAGGGTGAGCGGCGGCACCGAGGGGGGCGGGACGGACGGCACAGGGCAGGCAGGCTGGGGGGGGAGCAGGGAGGGAGGGTGGGGGTCGGTGAGGGGTAAACGGGCAGGCTGGGGGGCTTGGGGGGGACAGGCAGGCGGGGAGGGGGGTCTGGGGGGTGCAGGTAGGCCGGGGGGGAGAGGCAGGTTGGGGTGTCAGGGTGAAGGCAGGGTGGGGGGGGTCAGGGCGAAAGCAGGGTGGGAGGGAGGGATGGGCAGGCGATGGGGGTCAGGGTGAAGGCAGGGGGGGGGGGGACAGGCAGGCTGGAGGGGGGTGCGGGGGACAGAGGCAGAGGGGGGTCAGAGTGAAGGTGAGGAGGGTGGGAGAGAGGGAGAGGGAGGCGATGGGGGTCAGGGTGAAGGTGGTGGGGGGGGATTGGAGTCTGGTGGGGGTAGGCAGGGAGGGTGGGGGGGTCTGGGGGAAAGACAGAGTGTTGGGGGTCTGGGGGGGACAGGCTGGGGGTCGGGAGGGATAGGTTGGGGGGCAAGGGGTGGGGGTAGGGGTTTGGGGGGGGTCAGGGTGAAGGCAGGCAGTGGGGATGGGGGTTGGGGGGGAGGACAGGCAGCGGGAAGGGAGGAATGTCAGGGTGAAGGCAGGCAGCAGGGATTGGGGGGATGACATGCTGTAGAGACTGGGGATGGGGGGGGATCAGGGTGAAGGCAGGTAGTGGGGCTGGGGGACAGGCAGGGGGGTACAGGCAGGAGGGGTGGGGGTCAGGGTGAAGGCAGGCAGTGGGGCTGGGGGGGCAGGGTGAAGGCAGGTTGACAGGGGACAGGTGGTGGGAACGGGGGCTGGGGTCTTGGGGGGGCCAGGCAGGGGGTGACAGGAGTCTGGCAGGGCGCAGGCAGCGGGCCTGGAGCCTGGGGGGTGCCGGGAGCCGCGCCGGGGTGTGCCGGGGGGTGGTGATGGATCCGGCTGGGCCTGTTGGGGCCTGGCCGGGGCCGTCAGCGGCGTCTGTCTGCGCCGCGTCCTCCGGCGCCCGAGCAGAACCGGTTCCCGCTCCCGGCGCTGGGGCTGCGCCAGACCGCCGCCACCCCCCCGCCTGCCTGCCTGCCTGCCCCACGCCCGCCCCACACCCTCACCTGCCCCACGCCCTGCCTGCGTCTCACCCCACGCCCTGCCCCGACCGGTAACGCGCCGGGGCGCTTAGGTGACCTACCGGGGCCACCTCCGGCGTCCCGGGGGGCTGACGGGCACCTTCCCCTCCTCCTGTCTAGGGCTGAAAGGGGGAGCCCCGACCTCCGGGCCGGGAGGGTCCAATGGCCCCACCTTCACCTACACCTTCCGGGGCGACCCCCACGCCATGTTCGCCGAATTCTTCGATGGTCGCAACCCCTTCGACACCTTCTTCGTCCAACGCAACGGGGATGACGAGGACGGCGAAGACACCTTCACCACCTTCCACGTAGGAGGTTTCGGTAGCGTCAGCTTCCCTCGGGGTCGGGGAGGGGCGGAAGGCAGCTGTCGTAAGCAAGACCCCCCGGTCCTCTACGATCTGAAGGTCTCCCTGGAGGAGATCTACAGCGGTTGCACCAAGAAGATGAAGATCTCCCACAAGCGCCTCAACCCCGACGGGAAGACGGTGCGTAACGAGGACAAGATCCTCACCATCGAGGTGAAGCGGGGTTGGAAGGAGGGCACCAAGATCACCTTCCCCAAGGAGGGTGACCAGACCCCTAACAACATCCCCGCCGACGTCGTCTTTGTCCTCAAAGACAAACCTCACGGCGTCTTCCGCCGGGAGGGCTCGGACATTGTCTACCCAGCAAAGATCAGCCTCCGTGAGGTGGGTGGGTGGTCGGAATGGGTGGGTTGCTCTTGGTCTTGGTCTTGGGGACGTCAAGGGCGGGTTGGTCTTGATCTTGGGGACGTCAGGGGTGGGTTGGTCTTGCTGGTGGCAGTGGGGATGCGATGGATGGTCGCCCTGGGTGGTGAGTCTTGGTGGTGGGGACATGACGTGATGGGTGGTTCTTTTGGTGGTGGGGATGCAGGGGGCGGTTGGTCTTGGTGAAGACGTGATGGGTGGTGGATCTTGGTGGTGGGGATGCGATGGGTGGTTGTCTGGGTGGTTGGTCTTGGCGGTGGGGACATCAGAGGTGGGTTGGTCTTGGTGGCGGTGGCAGGGACGCAGCAGGGGTGGGTTGGTCTTGGTGGGGACATGGTGGGTAGTGGGTCTGGGTGGTGGGGATGCGATGGGTGGTTCTGTGGGTGCTGGGAATGCAGGGGGCAGTTGGTCTTGGTGGTGGGGACGCGATGGGCGGTGGTCTGGACGGTTGGCCTTGGCGGTGGGGATGGGACGAGCGGTTGTCTGGGTGCTGGGGACCAAGGGTGGTTGGGCAGTTGGTGGGTGGTAGGGCCGTGATGGAGTGGTTGGTCTGGGTGGTAGAGATGCGACAAGCGGTTGGGTGGCCGGTCTTGGTGGTGGGGACACGGTGGGTGGCTGGGATGTGGTGGGTGGTTGTCTGGATGGTGGGGGATGCAGGGGGTGGTGGGTTTCGGTGGTGGGGACGTGATGAACGGTGGGGACCAGGGCTGGTTGTCTGAGTGGTTGGTCTTGGTGGCACGGACACGATGGGTGGCGGATCTTGGCGAAGGGGATGCGATGGGCGGTTGGGTGGTTGATCTCGGCGACGGGGACGCGACGAGCGGTCGGGCGGTCGGTCGAGGTGGTTGATCGTGATGAATCTCGGCGTCGTGGTCGTGACGGGCGGCACCCCCTCTCCTTCCCCCCCCCCCCCCCCAGGCCCTCTGCGGCTGCACGGTCAACGCCCCCACGCTGGACGGCCGCACCATCCCCATGGTCTTCAAGGACGTCCTCAAACCGGGGGTGAAACGTCGCATCCCGGGCGAGGGGCTGCCCTACCCCCGCACCCCCGACCAACGCGGGGACCTCATCATCGAGTTCGAGGTCAAGTTCCCCGACAGGATCCCCCCCTCCTCCAAGACCCTCCTGGAGCAGATCCTGCCTGTCTAGCTGGGCCCCCCCCCCCCCCCCCCCCCCCCCAACCCTGACCCCCAAACCCAGGCTTGGGGAGGGGGGGGGGGGGGTTTGGACCTCTTTGGGACCATGGTGGTGTGGGGGGGGGGGCGGGGAGTGTGTTTCTGGGGGTCCTACCCTCCCCCCCCTCCCCAATCTTGGGGGTCTGGGGATGCCGGGGTGACCCCGACCCCCTGTCTTAAGGCTTTGGGGATGGGTGGGGGGGTCCTCAGCCCCCCTCTTGTCTGTTTTGGGGGTTCCCAGGTGTCCTCATCCCCCCCCATCACCCCTCTCTGCTCTGGGGGTCCTGGGGGTGTCCTTGTCGTCCCCCCCCCCCCAGGCTCCCCATCTCCTTGGGTGTCTCCCCCCCCCCCACCTCTGGGGGTCTCTGACTATCCCTGCCCCCCCCCCCCCATCTTGGGGCTCCCCCTGTTCTTATCCCCCCATCTTGGGGGGTCTGTCTCCTCTCCCCCCCCCCGGGGGGGGGGGGGGGCCCCACGAGGGGGATTTTGGGGGGGGGGGGGGGGGGCCGCGGGCGGCTCAGGGCGGGGCAGGGCGGGGCCCTCTTATCCTTTGGGATAAAACCGCCCGGAAAAGGGTCTGTTCCTGCAACAGGAGCGCACGTGTACGGCTTTGTATAAAGCGCTGAAACCTCTGCCTGCCTCTGCTGGTTTTTTTTTGGGGGGGGGGGGGCCCTGGGGGGGTCAGAGGGGGGGTAAGGGGAGCTCCCAAAATGGCACTGTGGGAATGGGCTGGTGGGTGCCCCCCCCCATAGGGTGTGTTCACCCCCAGTGGGGTCTGGTCCTGCCCCCCAGCCCCCCCCCCCCCCCAAACGGGGTCTGTCCCCCCCCCGTCCCCCCCCCCCCCCCACCGTGGGGGAGCTGTTCTCCCCCCCCCACCGCGGTGGGATTTGTGGCTCCTCCCCCTCGCCGTTGCCCACGCCCACTTCTCCCGGCCACGCCCCCTACCCTGCCCCGACGCCGAGACTCGCAGTCCTCGCTCCTGATTGGTTCCGGCCAGCCCCACCCGCGGGGGTGAGGAGCCGGGCGCGCCCATCGCCCGGAGCTGGGGAGGGGGGGGAGAAGGATGGCCAAACCCTTTCCTGCCCCCTCACTTCCCCCCCCCACCCCTCTTCCCCACGCCTACGTAGCGCTTTCCATTGGCCGGCGGGGCGGGGCGGCGGCGATGATTGGTCCGGGTGGGGGTTAGCCACGCCTTCCCGGAAGTGTCGCTCCGGCAGTAGCGCCCGGCTGGAGGGCGGGAGGGTCCGGCCGGTGAGCGGGGGGGGGACCGGGCCGGGGGGGGACCGGGGCCGGAGGGGGGGCCCGGAGGAGGCAGCGGGCCCGGGAGGGCCGGGTGGGGGTGTCCAGGCCCCCGGGAGGGGAGGTGGCCGGGGCCCCGCGTCGCTGCTTCCTGGGGGGGCGGTACCGGGTGTCCAGCGGGCCCGCCCCCCCCCCCCCCCACTTTGGGGGCCGAAGGACTCGGGGATCCCCAGAATCGGGGTCCCCCCTGCCCCAGTTTCCCCCCTGCCCCAGTTTCCCCCCTCCTTGTGCCTCAGTTTCCCCCCCGTTACCCTTCAGCCCCCCCCCCCCCGTGCCTCAGTTTCCCTTTTTCTCATTTCAGCACCTAGCGAAGCACCGCAGGACCCCCCCTCCTCAGGGAGGGGGCACCCACCCCCCCCCAAAGGCTCTGCTGTCACCCCCCCTGCACCCCAACACCCGTCCCAGTCCCCCCCCCTCCATGCCGCTAGGCCTGGGTCGTCGCAAGAAGCCCCCGCCGCTGGTGGAGAACGAGGAGGCGGCGGGGGGGAGCGGGGGGGCTACCGGGGAAACCCCGGGGGTCTCAGTGGGGGTTCCTGGGGGGCCACCCCCCCCCGGGGCTCCCCCCGCTGCCCCCCGCCCTTCGGCCTCGCCTGGTCTTCCACACGCAGCTGGCTCACGGCAGCCCCACCGGCCGCGTCGAGGGATTCACCAACGTCCGCGAGCTCTACGGCAAGATCGCCGAGGCCTTCTGCATCCCACCGGGAGAGGTGGGGGGGGGGGAGGCACCCATGGGTGCTGGGGGAAGGGGGGAGGCTGAGGGATGGGCAGCTGGAGGGGTTTTAAGGCGCCCCTGGGTGCTGGGGGGCACTGGGGGATGTGGGTGGCTGAGAGTCAGGGCAATTGGAGGGATTTGGGGTACCCCTGGGTGCTGGGGGGCACTGGGAGATGTGGAGGGCTGAGAGTCAGGGCAATTGTAGGGGTTTGGGGCACCCTTGGGTGCAGGGGGCACTGGGGGATGTGGGAGGCTGAAGGTCAGGGCACCCAGAGGGGGTTTGGGGCACCCATGGGTACTGGGGGGCACTGGGGGATGTGGAGGGCTGAGAGTCAGGGCAATTGGAGGGGTTTGGGGTACCCCTGGGTGCTGGGGGGCACTGGGGGATGTGGGGGGCTGAGGGTCAGGACACCCTGAGAGGGTTTATGTCACCTTTGGGTGCTGGACTTACTGGGGGGTGTGGGCGTCAGAGGCACAGGGCACCCGGAGGTGTTTGGGGATCCCCATGGGTGCTGGGGGTCAGGGAGATGTGGGGGGCTGAGGGTCAGGGCACCCAGAGAGCTTTGGGGTCACCCCTGGGTGCTGGGGGGTGCTGAGCATCGGGGTGATGCCGGGGGCTGAGGGACAGGGCACCCTTGGGTGCTGGGGGGCTAGGAGAGGCAAAACCCCATGATAGGGTATCAGGTGAGGCTTGGGGGCACCCCTGGGTGCTGGGGGGGGTCCTGGGGAGCACTGGGGCATGTGGGGCTAAGGGATGGGCACCTGAGAGGCTGGGGGCACCCTTGGGTGCTGTGCTGGGGGGCAGGGGGGGGAATATGTGGGACTCGGGGAGAGAGCAGCCAGAGGAATTTGGGGCACCCCTGGGTGCTGGAGGTCCTGGGGGGGGCAGGGGACCTGGAAGGGATTGGGGGGATCCTGGGGGTCAGAGCGATGTGGGGGGGGCTGAGAGGGCACCCAGAGGGGCTGGGGGCAGCCCTGGGTGCTGGGTGGCAGGAGGATGGGGGGGCTGAGGAACAGGGCACCCAGAGGGACTGTGGGCCCCCTTGGGTGCTGGGGGTCAGGGGGACATTGGGAGCTGAGGGACAGGGACCCGGAGGGGTTTTTTGGGGGGGGGGGGGGCACTGGGGACATTGGGGACACCCACCCAGAGGGAAGGGTGGGAGGGTACCCCAGGGGTGGGGGGCTGCGGTTGGAATTGGGGCGAGGGGACCCCAGGGGTGCATGGAGGGGTCCCACGTGTCCCTTGGGAGTGTCCTGGGTGTCCCCAACGGGAAGCATCCCTCGTGTCCCCTGCGGGGGGGGGGGGGGGGTCCTGGGTGTCCCTCCGGAGGGTGCCAGGTGTCTCCAAGAAGAGGGGTCCTGCATGTCCCCCAAGGGGTGTCCCTGCATGTCCCCAAGAGGGTCCTGCTTGTCCCCAGGGAGAGGGGTCTCGCGTGTCCCCTGGGGGGGTCCCACATGTCCCCTGGGGGGGTCCTGCATCTCCTCAAGAAGAAGGGTGTCCCCCGTGTTTCCCATGAGGGTCCTGCTTGTCCCCGAGAAAGTCTTTCACATCTACCAGGTCTTTTCCGCTCCCGTGACCGTCCCAGGTGTCCCCAAGCAGAGGGGTGGCCCGGGGGGTGGCCCTGGTGTCCCCAGGTGTCGTGTCCCCCCCCCCAGCCCCTGACGCTGCTGTCCCGGCCAGGTGATGTTCTGCACCCTCAACACGCACAAGGTGGACATGGAGAAGCTGTTGGGTGGCCAGATCGGCCTCGAGGACTTCATCTTCGCCCACACCAAGGGCCAGCGCAAGGAGGTCGAGGTCTTCAAGTCGGAGGAGGCCCTGGGTCTCACCATCACTGACAACGGCGCCGGCTACGCCTTCATCAAGGTGACACCCCTGGCGGGGGGACATTATCATCGGGCAGGGAGACCTGGGGGTGCTCGGAGAGGGCCCTGAGCCACCCTGGGGTTTGGGGGGGGGGGACACGGGGAAACCCCGGGTGGTGCCCGAGTCGATGTGGGGATGGGGAAGGACACCAAGGGACATCCTGGATTATTGTGGGGGGACGTGGGGACCCCCTGGGTGGTCCCTGAGCTGCTCTGGCGTTGGGGGGAGCCAGGAACATCCGTGACCGTCTTGGGGGGACGCGGGGGGCCCTAGGGTGGTCCCTGAGCCACCCTGGGGCTGGGGAGGGGACACGGGGACAAACCAGATGTGACACAGGTCAATGTGGGGATGCCCAAGGATATCTTGAATTAATGTGAGGGAACAGCGTGGACTGCCCTGGGGCTGGGGGGGCCCGGTGACATCCCTGACCATGGTGGGGGGACGTGGAGACCCCTTGGGTGGTCCCTGAGCTGCCCTGGGGCTGGTTGGGGACACGGGGACATCTCAAATGGTTCCCAGGTCAACGTGGGGGTGGGGAAGGAGAACATCAAGGGACATCGAGGACTGTCGTGGAGTGACGTGCAGACCCCTGGGGGGGTCCTTCAGCTGCCCCGGGGTTGAAGGGGACATCTCTGACCATTGTGGGGGGACATAGGGACCTTTTGGGTGGTCCCTGAGCTGCCCTGGGGTTGGGGTGGTGGACACGGGGACATCCCAGATGGTTGCCAAGTCAATATGGGGATGGGAAAGGATGCCAAAGGACAGCCTGGATTGTCATGGGGGGACACGGGGACCCTTGGGTGTTCCCTGAGCCGCTATGAGGCTGGGGGAGGGACACCTGGGGACATCCCTGACCATGGTGGGGAGCCACGGTGACCCCCAGGAGGTCCCTGAGGTGCCTTGAGGCTGGGGAGAGGACGTAGAGACACCCCCGAGAATTCCCAAGTCAACGTGGGGTCGGGGAAAGAGAACACGCAGGGTCGTCCTGGAGCGGCGTGGGGTGACGTGGGTGGTCCCCGCAGCGGATTCGGGAGGGCAGCGTCATCGACCGCATCCCGGTGATCAGCGTCGGGGACATGATCGAGGCCATCGACGGGCAGAGCCTGGTGGGCGCCCGTCACTACGAGGTGGCCAAGATGCTGAAGGAGTTGCCCCGGGGACGTACCTTCGCCCTCCAGCTCACCGAGCCCCGCAAGGCCTTCGGTGAGTCCCAACTGGGAGCACTGGGAACCTACTGGGAGACCTGGAGTGTGGGGGGCCCCCCCCCCCCTCCCCCTCCCCGCCCCAGGGCAGCCACCCTTTCGTGGGTTTGGGAGGGACCCAGTTCCCCATCCTGGACTGGAGAGTGGTGCCGTGGATTACTGGGAGCGCTGGGAGTCCGAGCAGTAGGTGGGGGGGGAACGGTCCCGCTGCTGGGCCCCCCGAAACCTGGGGAGGTGGAGGAGGCACCTTAGAGACTCCCCCAAAATGGGGGGGGACCCCATAGCCCTGAGGGGATCCTTGAGATCTATGGTGGGGGGGACTGATGCGGAGCCAATAGCCTTGGGGGAACCCCAAAACCTGGGGGGGGGGACTGATGGGGACCCGTAGTGCTGGGGGGGAACCCCAAAAGGAGGCTTGTGGCGACCCCATAATTTTGGGGGGGCTGATGGGGACCTGTGGTGCTGGGGGGTGCACCCCAAAGCCTAAGAGGGGATTGATGGAGACCCATAGTGCTGGGGGGACATGGGGGGAACCCCGAAATCCGAGGGGGCTGATAGGGACCTATAGTGCTGGGGGGGGGCATGGGGGAACCCCAAAACCCAAGGGAGGACTGATGGGGACCTGTAGTGCTCGGGGGGACCCCAAAACCCAGGGGGGGTGGCTGATGGGAACCAGTAGTGCTGGGAGTGTGTGGGGGGAACCCCCAAAACCAAAGGGGGGGCTGATGGGGACCCATAGTACTGGGGGGAACCCCAAAACCCAAGGGAGGTGTTGTATCCCTGGGAAGTGGCTCCCCCAAAGCAAGGGGGAGCTGAGGGGTCCCCCATAATCCTGGGGGGGGATAGGGGGGACCCCGATACCCAAACGAGGCACCGATGGGGCCCCAATATCTTGGGGGGCTCCCCAAGACTATGGACCCCCCCCCCCAAAACCTGCCCCTTCCCACCCCTTGGGTCCTGGGGGGGGGTCTGTGGTCTGTTGGAGCCCCCCATCCATGCTTGGGGGGGGCCCCCCCAAAATTCATAGCTTCCCTAAACCCTTTCTCCATTACTTTTCAGACATGATCGGCCCACGGGCTGGGGGGGGCCGCGGCGGGGGCACCCAGCTGGGCACCGGCCGGGGCACCCTGCGCCTCCGCGCCCGGGGACCCGCCACCGTCGAGGAGCAGGTAGGGGATCCCGCGGGGGGGGCGATGGGGGTGGGTACGGGGACCCCCCCCCCCGTGTCCCTGGGACACTCCCTGACCCCCCCTGTCCGTCCCCCCCCCCCGTAGCCGTCAGCTTTCGAGGAACGGGCCGTGGCCAAGGTGGACGATCTGCTGGAGAGCTACATGGGCATCCGGGACAGCGAGCTGGGTGAGCAGGGGCTGGGGACCCCCCCCGGACCCCCCCCTGGAACCCCCCCGGCAATGAGGGGACCCCCCCGGCGTGCTGGGGACCCTTCTCGCTCACCCCCCCCCTCCAGGTTCACCCCCATCCCACTGCAGTTTGCCCTATCCAGGGGTGCTGGGGTCCAATTCTGGCCCCCCCCCCCCCCCAGACTGTTAGGGATCTGCCCCCCCCCCTCCCCAACCCTGCCCCACTGCAGGAGCCCACCCAGGGGTGCTGGGGACCCCCCCCCACACCAGTCCCAGGGTGCTGGAACCCCCCCCTTGCCTACCGGGGTGCTGGGGACCCCTCCCCTGTCCTACTGCAGGGTGCCCCTATGGGGTGCTGGGGGGGCCCCTCTTCCCTGCCCCACTGTGGGGGGGGGCCCCCCTCAGGAGTGCTGGAGACCCCCCGCCCCCCCCCCCCCCCCGGGGGTGCTGGGGACCCCCCCCGGCCCCTCTCAGGGTGCCAGGGGGCCCCCCTGAACCCTCTCCTGGGTGCTGGGAACCCCTCCACCCCACTGCAGGGACCCCCCCCCCCGGCCCCAGGGGTGATACAAGTCCCCTGGGTTGTGCCCCCCCCCCCCCCCCCGAATGTCCCCGTTGTCCCCTGAGTGTCCCCCGTTGTCCCCCACAGCCGCCACCATGGTGGAGCTGGGTCGGGACGCCCGGGACCCCGACGCGCTGGCCCAGGCTCTCGATTCCCAGCTCGGGGATTTCGCTTTCCCCGACGAGTTCGTCTTCGACGTCTGGGGGGCCATCGGCGACGCCAAGGTGGGGCGCTGCTAGGGACCCCCCCCCCCTTACCCCAGGACTGGGGGGGGGGACCCCTGGCCTGAACTGGGAACGCCCCCCGCCCCCGGGATTTGGGGGATCTGCTCCCTCGCCATGGACTGGGCCCCCCCCCCCCCCCCCGGCTCTGTTCTGTGATTGGGGATCCCCCCCCGCTTGCAAATGGGGCCCCCCCCCAAAAGCTGGACACCTCCCCCCCCCCCAAAAAAAAATCTGCTGGAGATGGGGGACCCCTGGCATTCCTCAATGGACCTGGGTGCCCCCACCCTAACTCTAGACACTCCCCCCAAAATTACCTGCCCCCCCCTTCTCAGCTAGGGCCCCCCCGACCTGGGACCACCACTACATCCTGGCACCCCCCCCCGCCAAGGGACGTGGGTGCCCCCCCCACCTTTAGACCCCCCCCATTACTTGTCCCCCCCCCTCTTTCTCAGCCAGGGCCACCACATGGGACCACCACTACATCCTGGGACACCCCCCCCCCAAAGGGACCTGGGTGCCAACTCCCCAAATAGCCCCCCCTCCCCCAAGTGGCCTGGGACCCCCAACAGCGGTGGGTGCCCCCCCCCCCTTCTTGCCCCCCCCCAGATGTGGATTCTCCCCCATCTAGGGACCTCCCCCATTTGCTGGGGGGAGGCCTCTCCATGGACCTAGGTGCCCCCCCTGTATTTTGGGACCCCCCCTCAACCAGGGGACCCCACCCCACGGACTGGGACCCCCCCCCCCTGCCGTGGGCCTGGGTTCCCCCCCATGACACTAATGCCCCCCCCGCCTGCAGGATGAGGTATGAGGGTCCCCTACTTTACCTCCCCCCCCCAAGGGGCTTTTTGGAGGGAGGGGGGACTGGAGCAGCCCTGTCCCCCCCCCCCCCTCCAAAATATGACACAGACCTTCCCCGCTGCTGCTGTCCCACCCCCCCGGTGCCAATCTGAGCCTGTCACACACTGTCACCCCTTCCGACACTGACACACTGTTGTCCCCCCCCCTGTGACACGCTGTCCCCCCCCACCATGACACATTGTACCCCCCCCCCAGTGACACACTGTCCCCCCCCCATCGCACTGACTACCTCGGGGGGGGCGTAGGGGGGGGACACAGCACAGGCCCCCCCCCCGGTCACCCTGTCCTGTGTCCCCTGGGGGGTCCCCTGGAGCCGGAGGGGGGGTCATGGGGGGGGGGGGGGTGTCGTCCCCCCCTGGGGCATATTTTTGTATTTTACATGTAAAGTGATTTTAACATAAAATAGAGAGAAATTGGGAGTGGTCGCTGCTGGGGGGGGGGGGGCAACGGGGTGGGGGGGTGGCGGGGTGGGGGGCTCTCGGCTTGGGGGAAGCTGAACTGGGCCTCGCACGCCCCTCGCACGGCTCTTCCCGGCCTTGCACGCCCCCCCTTGCACGGTTGCAGCCCTGCATGCCCCTTGCACGCCCCCTCGCACGGCTCTTTGCAGCCTTGCACACCCCCTTGCACGCCCCTCACACACCCCTTGCACGGCTCTTCCTGGCCTTGCACACCCCCTTGCGTGGTTACAGCGCTGCTTGCCCCTTGCACAACCCCTTGAATGCCTCTTCCCGGCCTTGCACACCCCTTGCACACTCGCAGACCCCTCGCACACGCACACCCCTCGCACACGTGCACCCGCTCACACACCTCTTGCACTCTTGCACACCCCCTCGCGCACTTGCACAGCCCCCTCGTGCACCCGTTTGCACACTTGCACACCTCTTGCACACCCCCTTGCACACTCGCACTCCCCTGCACACCCCCTTGCACACTCGCACTCCCCTGCACACCCCTCACGCACTTACACACCCCTTGCGCACTTACACAGCCCCTTGCAAACCCCTCACACATTTGCAGCCCCCTCACACACCCCTCGCATACCCCCTTGCACACCCCTTGCACACTTACACACCCCCTTGCAAACCCCTCACTCATAGCCCCCTCGCACACTTGCACCCCCCTTCCACACCCCTTGCACACTTGCACACCCCTCGCACTCCCCTCACACACCCCTTGCACACTTGCACACCCCTCGCACACCCCCTCACACACCCCTTGCACACTTACACACCCCCTTGCAAACCCCTCACTCATAGCCCCCTCGCACACTTGCACCCCCCCTTCCACACCCCTTGCACACTTGCACACCCCTCGCACTCCCCTCACACACCCCTTGCACACTTGCACACCCCTCGCACACCCCCTCGCACACCCCTTGCACACTTACACACCCCCTTGCAAACCCCTTGTGCACTCCTTGCACACTTGCACCCCCCTTGCACACTTGCACCCCCTCACACCCCCCCTTGCACGCCCCTCGCACCCTCTCACCCCCTTGCACACCCCTCGCACACTCGCGCGCCCCCTCGCACCCCCCCCCCAGCCCCACGGCACCGTGCGAGGCCCCCGGGGCCGGGGCAGGGTGTGAAGGTGGGGGCGCGGGGGCGGTGTGGGGAGGAGGCGGGGCGTTTGCACACGCGTGTGCCCCCCTGGGCACTTGCACGAGGGCTCGTGGCTCGTGTGAGGCT
This sequence comes from Aquila chrysaetos chrysaetos, assembly GCF_900496995.4. Taxonomy (NCBI): domain Eukaryota; kingdom Metazoa; phylum Chordata; class Aves; order Accipitriformes; family Accipitridae; genus Aquila; species Aquila chrysaetos. The sequence goes on along the minus strand of NC_044014.1, from coordinate 42,548,090 downwards.
CCGGGGCGGGGGGGGGGGGGGCAGCTACCGTCGGGCATTGGGGGGGACACACACCGGTGGCGTCACCCCGGGGAAATGGGGGGGGGGGGTGAGGGTGAGGTCAGTGGTGGGGCTGGGATGGGGTTAAGGCTGGTGTTAGGGTCGGGGTCGGGGTTAGGGGTCAGAGTTAAGGCTGACGTTAAGGTCAGGGTTTGGGTTAGGGTTAGGGTTAGGGGTTGGGTGTGGGGTTTGGGTTGTAGGATCAGGGTTAAGGCTGGCGTTAGGGTTAGGGTTTGGGTTAGGGGTCGGGTTAGGGTTGGGGTTAGCGTTAGGGTTTGGGTGTCGGGTTGTAGGATCAGGGTTAAGGCTGATGTTAGGGTCAGGGTTAGGCGTCGGGTTGGGTTTAGGGTTAGGGTGTAGAGTAAGGCTGACATTAGGATTAGAGTTTGGGTGTAGGTTAGGGGTCAGGTTAGGGTTGGGGTTGTAGGATCAGGGTTAAGGTTGACGTTAGGTTCAGGGTTTGGGTTAGGCTTAGGGGTCGGGTTGGGGTTAGGGTGCAGAGTTAAGGCTGACATTAGGATTAGGGTTTGGGTCGGGGTTAGGGTTTGGGTTAGGATTTGCGTTAGGATTTGGGTGTTGGGTTATAGTATCAGGGTTAAGGCTGACATTAGGGTCAGGGTTTAGGTCAGGATTAGGGGTCGGGTTGGGGTTAGGGTGCAAAGTTAAAGCTGACATTAGGTTTAGGGTTTGGGTGTCAGGTTGTAGGATCAGGATTAAGGCTGACGTTAGGGTCAGGGTTGGGGTTAGGGGTCGGGTTTGGGTTAGGGTTGAGGTTAGGGTGTTGAGTTAAGGCTGACATTAGGATTAGGGTTTGGGTGTAGGTTAGGGGTCAGGTTAGGGTTGGGGTTAGCGTTAGGGTTTGGGTGTCATGTTGTAGGATCAGGGTTAAGGCTGACGTTAGGGGCAGGGTTTGGGTTTGGGCTAACGTTAGGGTTAGGGCTATATTTTGGGTTTGGGTCAAGGTTAGGGTTAGAGCTAGGGTAAGGATCAGATTTAAGTTTAGGGCTAGGGTTTGGGTTCGGGCTAAGTTTAGAATTTGGCTTGGGGTTTGGTTAGGGTTAGAGTTAAGATTGGGTTTAGGGTTAGAATTAAATTTAGGTTTAGGGTTTGGGTTGGGGTTTGGTTTAGGGTTAGGGTTGGCTTTATGGTTTGGCTTGGGGTTACAGTGAAGGTTAGGGTTAGGTTTGGGGTTAGGGTGGGGTTTAGGGTTTTGGTTGGGGTTACAGTTAAGTTTAGGGTTAGGTTTGGGGTTAGGGTTAGGGTGGGCTTTAGGGTTTTGGTTGGGGTTACAGTTAAGTTTAGGGTTAGGTTTGGGGTTAGGGTTAGGGTGGGCTTTAGGGTTTTGGTTGGGGTTACAGTTAAGTTCAGGGTTAGGTTTATGGTTAGGGTTTGGGTCAAGGTTAAGTTTAGGATGAGGGTTAGGCTGTGCTCCAAATCACCCCATGCTTCAGGCAGGATGGGTCTCCCCATCTCCCCTCGGGCCATGCCCACCCCTGCCCACCGTCGGCAGCTCCCCCACCGCCCCGTCCTTGTCCTTCCATCCCCTGGAGCCCCCCCTTCTCCCGCCCCATCTCCCGCAGCACCCATGGGTGCTCCCCCAGCCTCCTCCCACGTCCCCCTCCCCTCAGATCCTCACCGGCGGCTCCCCGTTGCTCCCCTAAAATTTGCCTTTGAGCGTGCTCCGGGGCAGGCGAAGGCAGCCGGGGTGGGTGACGGTGGTGAAGGGGCAAGTAGCGAGGGACGGGCGGCCACCAGGATGGAGGTCCAAGAAGTCAAGGAGCCACGTGGGGACAAGAGACAGGGGTTGGGTGCTCACCACCCCTCCGAAGACACGGGGAGGCAAAGCAGGAGCTGCTTGGTCGCACAGCCGGAGGGGAAGAGTTTCTCCCCACGGGTTCTTCTCCAGCCCCGGGGTTAAGCCGGACCTCCCCGTGGCCGTGTCTGGAGGCTCAGCTCAGCTCCTCCACCTTCCTCATGGCGCAGAGCTCATCTCCATCCTGGAGGTGTGGGTGGGAAGGGGGTGGGGGGGACTCACAGCGAAATCCCGTCATTTCTGCCGGGGCTGGTGCTGCGGTGATGAAGGCGCCTTCCAATGACCGCAGGGTAAGATGGAGCTGGTCGTGGGGGTCCGAAGGTGATGGACCTTGCTGAGACAACCTCTGAGAAGCTCTCGGGATGTCCTACACCCCGGCAGAGCCGTAGGCAACTAAATCCCAGCCCAGAGAGCTTGACCAGAAGCTCTGGCTGACACTGGAGATGTCCGTGATGAGGCCATCGGACTGGAGCCTGGTTCCATGCGCCAGGTCTGCTTTCGAGCTGCTCGCCCGAGGTCTCTGGGTGGTCCCCGAGGGGAAGGTTGGAGCATGAGACCCTACAAATGGTCACCTGTATCTTGGAGAAGATTTGTACCCCAGACTCCTTGGTGCGGATCTTCTCCAGCTCTCTGAATATCTGGGGAACCAACTCTGGTGGAGATACCTCCACAGAGGACTTCTGGACTTAGGGATGAGCCCTCGCCTCGCACCCTGAGAAGGAAACACAAAAGCCTGTGGGTTTCTACTGGAGACCTGGGTAGCCCAGCCAACCCCCTCGTGGTTTCGGGCGCATCATTGCGTTTTTCAGAATTAGTCTTAAAACGCAACGTTTAACTATCTCAGACCCACGGAGGGGTCCCGTGCCACCCGAGGAGACCCTAAGAGCCGGGTGCTCTGTGTGATCAGGCCTTGGGCTGGTGGCCAAGGGTGGGAGGTGGCACCTCCTGGCCGGGCTCTTCGAGGGCAGTCCTGGAGGAGAGCTGCTCGTCCCGTGGCGTGCGGGGAAGGCGACCTTGTGCCGGGAGCTGCGCGCACGCAACCCCTCCCTCCCGCTCTTTGCGGGAGTTTTCAAGCTAAAAGGTCTCAGCCCTTGAGATCTTCAAGAAAACCAAGGCAATCCTGTCTGCTGGAGCTGCAGCCTGGGGTGACAGTGTCACCTCCAGACCCCGCGCGGATGTTTAATCGTCTTTACGGCGAGCAGACGGTGCTGCACATCGCCGACCTCTGGAGAAGCGCCAGGATTCCCCGTTGGCGTGGCCCCACGTGGGATGCTTCACCTTCGGAGACGTGACGGAGGGAGCCACGTCTCCACCTTCCCACAGGCTGGTTCTTCCAGCTCCGGTGCCAGGCTGAGCTCCTACACGTCCCTAAGCTTCTGCACCAAGGGAACATGAGATCTTCAGCCCCTCCTGCCACTTGGGACCTCTGTAAGAGCCAGGCACCGTCCGACCTTGGATGATGACACTCAACCCAGCACCTCCACCCACCCCCGTGCCTATAAGCTATTTAAGTCCCTCTGTACAAGCCATGTTGGTGGCCGGCCACCGAGGGAAAAAGCAGACGGGGTCATCACGGGGCTGATCAGGCTGTTGCCCCGTGCGTCCGTCCTTCCTGGAAGAGCGAATGCTCATCGCTTCATTGTTTCCATCGGGTGGGTGGCCTCTTGCTGAAGGTGGAGGAATAGCTTCTCCTCCCGAAGCCTGGGGATTGAAAGCGGCAGCAGGAAAAACCAGTTTTAAAGGTATTAAGGAATTCCTACAGTTCCAAGACCATGACATCAAAGTGCATCTCCTCTAATTTCCAACATCCCTGATGCCTAGAGACAGCCCTCCAGCTGGATCGTGATCCCGGAGCATGAAGACCCCTGGAGCAGTGTGAGCCAGCCCCTCTGAAGGTAAGTGACTGACGCGATTGGAAAAGTCCCTGCGAAAAATTCCCGTTCCCCTCTAGAAGAAGAGAAACGGTGGGTGTCCAGAGTTAGGTGAGACATCCTTGTAAGACGTAGCTCGGTTGACTCTCCTGGAGTCTGGTGGGACTGCTGGCCATGCTGCTCTTCCCTGGTTTTGTCCTATCCCTCACCCAGATCTGCTGATGGGGTGAAGGATCCAAGTTCATCCCAGTGCAGAACATGTAGGGTGTCCATCCCCCCCTCCAGAAAGCTCCAGGAGCAGCTACGGTGGGTGCAGATCCCAGGTGAGAGCAAGGAGGCTGTGGAGAAGCTGACGGAGGTCTGCAGCCGGCCGTGATGAGCCCAACCATTTCACTGCTGCGTCCCCTGGCCCCACCGAGGACCTAACGCCCTTTCTGCTCTTCTTTCTTCTTCTTTCCAGTTGCAATCGGTGCCTCTGCGCGCGGGAGAATCCAGCACGCTCCCCCCCAGCTAAGGCGGCACAACCCTTCAAGCGGTGGAGAGGTGGAGAACGAGAAGATGCTTTGTGCTTGACACAGGATCGAGCGCTCGCAGGGAAATTCAGCCCGAAGAGGGGAAGATCCCCAAATCAGTCCTCGCGCCAGGCTACACCTCGCCACGCTCGTCTTCTGCTCACGTAAAGCAGCCCCTCTTGCTCTTACGGTTGGTCCTCATGGATGTATCGGAGTAACTCCGTTACCTACAAAGTCCTGGCACCAACCGTCACAGAGACACCAACGGTTTGGCTAAAGATGACCATGGTGGGGTTTAAAAGACGTGTAGACATGGCGCTTAGGGACCTGGTTTAGTGGTGGGCTTGGCAGTGGTAGGTTAACGGTTGGACTCGATGATCTTAAGGGTCTTTTCCAACCTCTTGTGATTCTGTGATTCTCTGCCGTTCTTGGCTTGGCCATCGCGCATCAGCATGGGCCAGGACTGAGTTTAATATAAACCGACACGTCAGTGACATTGCTGACGACTTCTCAGCTGTGCCAGGACAGAAACTCTGAAGGTGCATGAGATATTGCTGGGCAAAGAAACGGTTTGGTAGATCTCAGGCGTGCACATTGATTTCCACGTTGTTTCCTGTGGGAGACAGATAGAAAGCAAAAATTTAAGTCTGATGTAAGTGCTGTTTTCTCCACGGGAGACTGAGCTGCCGGTTAAAATGTTGTACTCTTCTCCAACAAATCACAAATGCAAAGGGACAACCAAAGCACCCCGAGAGGGTTCATTCTGACCGGGTTTTCCCACTTCCCCGAGCTCCAGGTTGTGTTGTTTGTGCTATTTCTCCTCATGCACGTGGTGACCCTGGCTGGAAATATGGTGATAATGGTTGTTATCGGGGCGGATCGGGGTCTGCACGTGCCCATGTATCTCTTCCTAGGTGCCCTGTCCTTCTCGGAGCTCTGTTACACCTTCTCCATCACCCCAAAGATGCTGTCTGGGTTAGTGCCGGGAACTCGAGCCATTTCTTTCCTGGGCTGTGCCGCACAAACGCATTTCTCCTTCACCTTTGGCTTCATGCACTCTTTCCTCCTGACGGTGATGGGCTACGACCGGTACGTGGCCATCTGCCACCCCTTGCGTTACAGCAGCCTGATGACCTCCCGTGTCTGTGTCCAGCTGGTGGTTGCCTCATGGGTGGGTGGGGGTCTCCTGGGGCTGCTGGTGACTTGCGCTGTCTTCCAGTTACCCTTCTGCCAGTCCCACCGGATCGACCATTTCTTCTGCCACGTGCCCCCCCTGCTCCAGCTGGCTTGTGCTGGTGGCGAGGTGGTTGCCACCATAGTCAACGTCCTTTGCATGACTACCTTGTTGGGTTGCTGTCTGTTCATCCTTCTCTCCTACGCCTTCATCCTTGGCCGCATCCTGCAGATGCCCTCAGCGGAGGGGAGGCACAAAACCTTCTCCACCTGCGCCTCCCACGTCGCCGTAGTGGTGGTGCATTACGGCTGTGCCTCCGTTATCTACCTGCAATGCAAATCGCCCCACGCTGCGGGAACGAATGCTCTCATTGATGTGTCCTACACGGTCTTCACCCCCTTCCTCAGCCCCATCATCTTCAGTCTGAGAAGCAAAGAGTTAAAGAATGCCCTTTGGAAATCCCTGAGGAAAAGCTTTGTCATCACGAATGCAAATTTTTGGCTAGGCTCTAGTCTGAGCTGCAGGAGCACTTGTCGCTAATTTTTCCTGTTTTCCTTTGCTGGTACCTTGCTGCTTTCCAAACAATAGCCGTTCTTTTTCCAGGGAAATGACTCATTTCCCTGGCTCTGACAACTTTTACGCTCCTTGGGTATGGCAGGCCTTGCTTGGCTGGAGTGTTTTGGTTTAACTTTTAGTGCCGCACACTCAGCACCATGCAGAAGCAAGAGTGATGGCAGCTCCAGTGCCCTTGAACTGGAGACATGGGCAACTCCTCGAGGAGCAGAGGGTGAATCGGTCTGAGACCTGGCACAGAAGACTGTTTTCCCCGCTGTAGGGACATGGACTGGTCTTCTAAGCATGACTTTGCCTCCTCCGTTGATGAATTTGGGGCTGGTCTGAGAAGGTCTCGGATCGATTCCCTTTTGGTTTGTTCCTCATTTGACAAATTGCAAACTCAAACCCACTTGGGGACAAACACAACTTACTGCTCTGCTGTTTGAAAGTCCCACTTGTCTAAGGCAATTAAAGGTGGCTTTAAAAAGGTTGTTTACAATGAAAGTATTTTGTTTGATTTAACACTTCACGTACTTGCAGTCCTGTTTAGACAAAATATATGTGCGGGGCGGTGAGCCACCTGGAGAAGCCCTTGAGAAACAGAGACTTGGAGGCCTCTCATGGGGCAGCCGTGGGTGTCCCAGTGCTGTTCTGGGCTTCCCAGCAGATGAAAGGTGACTCAGACAGAAATATTTATCCCTTACCTCCATACAACTAACTGTGGTGTAAGCACGTGGGTGGTGGGTTGACCCCGGCTGGATGGCCAGTGGTCACCAAAGCCGCTCTATCAATCCCCCTCCTCAGCTGGGCAGGGGAGAGAAAATACAACAAAAGGCTCATGGGTCGAGATAAGGACGGGGAAAGATCACTCACCAATTACCGTCATGGGCAAAACAGACTCAACTTGGGGAAATTAGTTTAATTTATTACCAATCAAATCAGAGTAGGATAATGAGAAATAAAACCAAATCTTAAAAACACCTTCCCCCCACCCCTCCCTTCTTCCCAGCCTCAACTCTACTTCCGAATTCTCTGTCTCCTCCCCACAAGCAGCGCAGGGGAATGGGGAATGGGGGTTACGATCAGTTCATCACATGTTGTTTCTGCTGCTCCTTCCTCCTCAGGGGGAGGACTCCTCACACTCTTCCCTTATTGTGTGTGTATTATTATTAGACCTTATTGTGGCCTTTCAGTACTTCAAAGGGGCTTATAAGAAAGGCAGGGAGAGATATTTTAATAGGGCCTGTTGCGATAGGACAAGGGGTAATGGTTTTAAACTAAAAGAGGGTGGATTCAGACTAGATATTAGGGAGAAATTCTTTATAATGAGGCTGGTGAAACACTGGCACAGGCTGCCCAGAGAGGTGGTAGATGCCCCATCCCTGGAAACATTCAAGGTCAGTTTGGACAGGGCTCTGAGCAACCTGATCTAGTTGAAGATGTCCCTGCTCATTGCAGGGGACGGTTGGACTAGAAGACCTTGAAAGGTCCCTTCCAACCCAAACTATTCTATGATTCTGGAATTCTATTACGTGGCTTGTTGTGGCACTTTGCATGTTAACGAGCCCTTTGGTGCCACGTTCCTGAACTGCAGATACTGAAAGAATGAACCAGCCTGCAACAAAGCAAAAGGCTTCCTGGGGTCCATCCAAGTGTGGGGAGTGAAGGGGAGGACGAGAGGCAGGTCAGCTCATGGAGCATGTTGAGCACTGTCTGGTCACGCCACAGCAGAGGGCATTCCCCATCTCCCGGGTGAGGCATGCACACATGATGGAAACCCCAGTTGAGGAAGCACATCTTGTGGAGGGGAGAACCTCCCCGAGGCCCCTTTGTGCTTCTTGAGGTCCAAGCACTTGTGCAAGGCTCCAGGAGGAGTGAATTTGGTGCCCGCCTTTGCATTGCAGATGGGTGGTCTGCAGCGGGCAGGGAACGGGCCAGGACTGCGACCAGGAATGCCGTGGGAGGGGAGGTCCGTCGCTCAGGGAGACAAGGATGAAGGGTGGGCATTGAGGGTTGTGGTGTTGCTCTTCCCAAGTCACCATTACGCGTGAGGAAGCTCTGCTTCCCTGGCGATGGCCAAACATCTGCCTGCCGTTGGGAAGCCCCAGGGAGCCCCCTTCGGGAGTCTCTGTGGCGCAATCGGTTAGCGCGTTCGGCTGTTAACCGAAAGGTTGGTGGTTCGAGCCCACCCAGGGACGGCTCTCCCCTCTTGCCTGCCTATGCCGCAGCCTCCTAACATTTAAGGTCCCTTCCAATCCAAAGTGTCCTGTGGCTCTAGAAAAAACCCAGGCTCTTCACTCCCCTCAGCAAAGCCAGAGGAGGGAAAGAAAACTGATAGCAGCAGTTCCTTATTCTGATTTGCCTGCCCAGCTTGGGGAGCAGGGCTTAGCTCCCAACTGGGCTCAACCCAGCACATAATTTGCCTTAGTTCTGCTTTCACTAAAGACACTAACAGTGGCATGCTCTAAAAACATTTCTTCTTATTCTTCTTGATGGTCATAAGACTCATTACTCTTAGTAAACTTAATTGCTTCAATGTTCTGCCTTTCACCTGGGCTCAACCCAGCACATAATTTGCCTTAGTTCTACTTTCACTAAAGACACTAACAGTAGCGTGCTCTAAAAACATTTCCTCTTCTTCTTGATGGTCATAAGACTCATTTCTCTACTCTTAGTAAACTTAATTGCTTTAATGTTCTGCCTTTCACCTGGGCTCAACCCAGCACATAATTTGCCTTAGTTCTACTTTCACTAAAGACACTAACAGTAGCGTGCTCTAAAAACATTTCTTCTTATTCTTGATGGTCATAAGACTCATTTCTCTACTCTTAGTAAACTTAATTGCTTTAATGTTCTGCCTTTCACCTGACTTGATCCCCCTCCACTGCTGCTTGTTCTTCTCCAGACTCCTGCCTTCAGGCACAAGGGCCTGGGACACCCCACCAGTATCAGTCCCCTGCCTAAGGAAAAGTCTTCTCCTCTGGAGCCCAAGGCTCCGCCACTTGCTCTCCTCACCCCCCCGGCATCTGGGACCCCACCATTTCATGGTCACTACAGCCAAGGATGACACCGAGTATCACATCCCTGACCACATCTTCCTTGTTTGCCAGTACTGGGGCCAGGTGAAGCACCCAGGGCCCTTGCTGGCCCACCTAGGAGCTGTCTGAAGAAGTTGTCCCGAGATCCTCCAGACTGTTTGCACCCTGTTGGACCTGGTCCATGGATGCCAGGACAATTACAGTCCCCAGCAGGAACTGGCTCATTGACCTGCAGTCTTCATTGGGCTGCTGACAGAAGACTTCTCCTGCTTCCTCACCCTCATGGAGAGGTTCAGAACTGCCAGCACGATGTCACCCTTCCTGCTTCCTCTAATCCTCAGTGACAGAAGCTAACCCATCCTGGAAGAGCTCCACACATCCGAGCTGCCCCTTCACACAGGGCCAGCCCCATGCTCACCTTCCCTGGCACTCTCTTCTGCAGAGCCTCTATCCCTCTTTTGCAGCACCCCAGGTGAGCAAGCTGTCCCACCACATCTAATTTCATCCAAAACCTTCACAGTGCTGTGAGGCTCCAGCTCCTCCTGCCTGTGCACGTTTGGGCTGCAGCATCCCAGCCGTGGCACCGGGGCTGGGCACAGACTCCTTGCAGGCAGATACGGTAACAGGGACCCAGGACCCCACGCTGCTTCACACGCTAGAGTGTTTGACAGAAGTTCGTGCAACAAGGAACTGAGCTGCCCACAGACTGCCCTGCTGTCTCCAAGGCCAGAGAAACACGGCTGGGGAATGACACCGTGTCCAGAGAGGCGTTTGGTGACTCTGCAGAAATGCTGCAGGGCTTGTAGGGCAAACCGACAAGAAATAAGAAAGACGGGGAGAGATTTTTCAGTACGGCCTGTTGTGATAGGACAAGGGATAATGGTTTTTAACTAAAAGAGGGTGGATTCAGACTAGATATTAGGGAGAAATTTTTTACAGTGAGGGTGGTGAAACACTGGGACATGTTGCCCAGAGAGGTGGTTTCCCCCATCCCTGGAAACATTCAAGGTCAGGTTGGACAGAGCTCTGAGCAACCTGATCTAGTTGAAGATGTCCCTGGTCATTGCAGGGGAGGTTTCGACTAGATGACCTTGAAAGGTCCCTTCTAACCCAAACTATTTCATGGTTCTATGAATGTTGCTACACGTTCCACCCAAGACTGCCCTTCTCTGGGCTGAACAAGCCCACCTCTCAGCTTCTCCTCACATGGCGAGTGCTCCAGCCCTGACTTTCCTGGTTGCCCTCCCCTGAACTGGCTCCATTTTGCCAATGTCTTTCTTCCATTGTGTGGCGTCAAAACCTGAGAAATTCTTCTGGATGTAGTCGAACAAGTGCTGCGCGGAGGAGGACAATCACTTCCACTGGCTGTGCTCCTGCTCACATAGCCCAGGATACAGACAACCCAGAGCCTTCTCCACGGAGCTGCAGCCCAGCCGGGCAGTCTTTGACCGCTGTGATTGCAAGGGGTTAGATCACCACAGTAATTTGGATTTGGGTATCAGGAGGTTCCTGTTCACCCCCCAGTCCAGTCTATCAACATCCCTCAGGATGGCACTACTGTACTCCAGTGAACTGTCTGCTCCCCCGAATTTGGTGTCATCTGCAAATTGATGAGAAAGCCAAAGCTATTGCCCACTAGGCTCTAAGGTGATGCCCCCAGGCGTCTCTCAGCATTGCTCCTTTAAAGCTTGCAGTTACCTGCACATATCTTGGGCCCGCTCTGGCCCCTCAAACGTCACTAGGTGTTTGCGTCTGAAAACATGACTCCCAGCCTCCGTCTCCATTAATTAACAGGGCAGATGAGACAAGCAGCTCACATTCAGGTGCCTGTTTTGTGCACTCATGAACTGAGCCGTAGGAATCATACCTCCTGTGGGTTCGTGGGGTGTGCATGGGACAGAGCAGAGTCCCCTTCTAGCCCCAGGACTACAAATCCAGAATGAGATGCTTCAGTTGACTCAGCTGAATCCCTTTCTTCAGCAGGCATAAAGGAGATCCCTCCCTGTCGCTGTCTGGGTGTCCTGTGTAATGATGGGAAAAGAAAAGGTGATTCTTAAACCTCTTTCTTTTCCTGATAAGGGAAATGGCATTGCTGGAAATAAGTTTCTTTCCCCAGCTGAGGGAGGGAACATCAATGATTCCTTCAGCCTGGTTCCCAGCAAGTTCCCCAGGGACACCTGGAGGGAGCCCGGAGAGGGAAGAGAAAGAGGCACCTTGGGCTGCTCCTCTGCTGCTGAGCTGGGCTCCTGGGACGGGGGGAGCTCGTGGCAAACAAGCAGCGCTGCACAAAGACAGCTCTGCCCAGGAGCAGCTCCCCTGCAAAGCGCAGCAGGGCTGAGGGCACTGCCTGCAGGCAGCGAGGGGAGACAGGAGAAATGAAAAAGACATTACAGGCTGCGTGGAGTGGGAGACACCGAGAGCTCACGGAGGGAGAGATCTTCACAGCCCTGACACAGTAAGTCTCTGGCAGCAGGGCAATGCAGATGAGTATCCTGGAAGAATCTTGTAGAGCTGGCACATCCCATCTCATGGCAGATAGAATCTCGAATCGGGCAGGATGGCTCTCAGGGTTTCTTTCATGTGAAGAAGGATGTGCTGCAGAGCAGGGCTTCCCTGCTGCAACCTCTGAGGGACAGGGCATCACAGCTCCCTTGCCCTAGGGATGACTGCAGGAGCGTGAACCTGGGTGTGCACCAAGGACTGTCCTTCACCTGGAAGGTGAAGCTGTGGGTGGAAGGAGTGACCCTCAGCAGGGCAGGTGCTGTTGGGAAGGTGCTGTGTGGGTCAGGGCTGCTCAGAGCTCCAGATCAGCCCCCAGGACATTTCTGAGGGTAGTTTTCATGAATGTTGTCAATGCAGCAATTCCTATAAAGACAAAGAGCTTTCCTGAGTTTGTGCTTTGAGTTTCTTACTGCTGGTGAGGGTTGGGGAGGGGAGAGGAATGGAAAAGAAGATGTTAAGTTTGGACAAGAGACTGAGGCAGACACATCAGTAGGTCTGCTGAAAACCTGGTAACATCCCATGACCCAGCCTAAGACTGCAGCAGCATCACGTTTTTCTGGTTGTTTTCTTCTGATCTGCTCCTCTGGACCACCAAACGCCAAGAAGTCCCAGTGTGTGCCCTGCCACTGGAAGGTTTCTGCAGGGCAGAGCTGAGTGCACACACAGGGTGGGATGCAAAAAGACAGAGAAACAGCTAGAAGGGCAAAGAGCTGAGATATGTCAGGAGAAGAGAGGAAAGTGCTGTCAGAAGTGCTATGGAGGGTGGATTTGAGCAACTCCCTGTCCATTCCTCCAGTGCAGATGCCTTCTGCTGAGCAAGCCCCTCGTCTCCTCTCCCACCCAGAACAGTTTCTACCACAAAGACCGTGGCATCCAGGGCACGAGCTGCCTCCTCTTGCAGCCAGAGCTCTGGCAGAGGAGAGGTGTGTGTCTGCTGACACTGCCCCTTTTCTCCTGCACGACAGAGGGACTTGGAGTGACTCCCCAGCAATGCTGAAGTCAGGAGGGGTGTGCACAGCAGGGTAAGGTAATGGCTTTTCAGGGTATTTCTCTGCCTCTTTGCCTTATTCAGCATGAGGATCATGGTATTTCCCCATGCTGCTGTTTTTGCTGCTGTTTGCAGGCTCTCTGTGGATTGGAGCTTCAGCTGCAGTTCAGACACTAACCCTGAGAATCCTTCCACAGGGGTGTCTCCGTGGGAATAAGATGTCCATACCCACCTCTGACTCACTCTGGTGTGGACACAACACCCCAGAGTGGCGGGGTGTTGGCCTGGTCATCTGCGTGAGGAGTCACAACTTCTGCGTCACTCTCTGCCTGTCTGGGTTGAGGACAAGAGAGAGGAGTTTGGAGATCTGCACTTTGGATCTGGAAACCCCTGCTCCGTACAGTTCCTTTCTCAGAGTAACGTCTGAGTGTGATCACCCTCCGGCTGAGAAAAGCAGGACAGGGCAGCTGGGAACAAGACCAATGGAGACATCAGCTCTCCTGACTCTGAACTAAGGCACAGGGAACCCTTTTGTCTCTCAGGACTCACTAGTGTTGATGCTGAGAGCAATCCAAAAGCTGAGGTTTTCTAGCCCTTCAGTGAACGTGCCCCGAGTGTCACAAGGGCATCTAAAAATGAAGGAAGCCCCTGGGCCACAGCCCATCTTCTGGAGCACGGAGCAGTAAGATGCTGAGCAGCCTTCCTCCACGATGGGTGCTCCTCGCCTGAGGGAGACTGCGCACACAGTGACAGGTCCTACCTGCCCTTCTCTCATCACCGTGCCTGCAGACAGAGGGCGGGTGGAGGGAAACTGATGGGAAAGCAGGTTCTGTGTCAGTGGTGACTGATTCGGACCCAAACACCTCTGTTCAGAAGGGTAAAACTAGAAAAGGTAAATCCCTTCCAAGGCGCATTTCCAGAGGGAGGTGGCCCAAGTCCTAATATCGTCTCTTCCTGCAGGATATGGAGGCAATTCCCACGGAGTCACTGCATCCAGGCTCCTGCACTCAGCCCAGGGTTTCCATCTGCAGTGATTCCCTCGATATATGGGGCTTTTTCCACTTCTGTTTCCCGTCTGCAGTAGAGCAAGTCAGACTCCTGGGGAGCCCGTTGGCTGCGGTCCCTGTGCCTCATGCCATGCTGAGCCAGAATAAATCAGAATTGAAGGGACGGAGAAGCATGAAGTTCCCCTTGAGAAGGACAGAAACAATGTGGGCGGTTTCTCTGGAAAACAGAACAGGTTTTCCTCAGAGAAGCCTGCGCTGACTTCTCCATCTATTTTTCTCCTTGTACAGCACCCAAATCCCAGAGGCAGCAAATGCCCAACAGCAGCTCCATCACCCAGTTCCTCCTCCTGGAGTTTGCAGACACGCGGGAGCTGCAGCTTTTGCACTTCTGGCTCTTCCTGGGCATCTACCTGGCTGCCCTCCTGGGCAACGGCCTCATCATCATCGCTGTAGCCTGCGACCGGCACCTCCACACCCCCATGTACTTCTTCCTCCTCAACCTCTCCCTCCTCGACCTGGGCTCCATCTCCACCACTGTCCCCAAATCCATGGCCAACTCCCTCTGGGACACCAGGGATATTTCCTATGCAGGATGCACTGCTCAGGTCTTTTTCTTTCTCTTCTTGATGTCAGTGGAGTATTTTCTTCTCACCCTCGTGGCCTATGACCGCTACGTTGCCATCTGCAAACCCCTGCACTACGGGACCCTCCTGGGCAGCAGAGCTTGTGCCAACATGGCAGCAGCTGCCTGGGGCAGTGGTTTCCTCTATGCCGTGCTGCACACTGCCAACACATTTTCACTGCCACTCTGCCAAGGCAATGCCATAGACCAGTTCTTCTGTGAAATCCCCCAGATCCTCAAGCTCTCCTGCTCAGACTCCTACCTCAGGGAAGTTGTTCTGCTTGTCAGCAGTTTTGTCCTTGTTCTTGGATGTTTTGTTTTCATTGTGCTGTCCTATGCGCAGATCTTCAGGGCTGTGCTGAGGATCCCCTCTGAGCAGGGACGCCACAAAGCCTTTTCCACGTGCCTCCTTCATTTGGCCGTGGTCTCCCTGGTTATCAGCACCAGCATCATTGCCTACCTGAAGCCCCCCTCCATCTCTTCCCCATCCCTGGATCTGACGGTGGCAGTTCTGTACTCAGTTTTGCCCCCAGCATTGAACCCCCTCATCTGCAGCATGAGGAACCGGGAGCTCAAGGATGCCCTGAGGAAACTTATTCAATGGTTTCATCTTCAGCAGCAGTAAGCTGCTCATCTCTCCTCAGAGGTTAGTCCTAGTTTTTCCCAGGGCAGACTTGTGTTTTCTCTGCTTTTGCATTTTTGATGTTCACATTCATGTACAGATGTTTGAATTCATGCCTGTTGTGGGTTGACACTGGCTGGATGCCAGGTGCCCACCAAAGCCGCTCTATCACTGCCCTCCTCAACTGGGCAGGGGAGGGAAATATAACAAAAGGCTCGTGGGTCCAGGTAAGGACAGGGAGATCACTCACCAGTTACTGTCATGGGCAAAACAGACTTGACTTGGGGAAAATTAACTTAATTTATTGCCAACCAAACCAGAGTAGGGTAATGAGAAATAAAACCAAATCTTAAAAACACCTTCCCCCCACTCCTCCCTTCTTCCCAGCCTCAACTCTACTTCCGAATTCTCTGTCTCCTCCCCACAAGCAGCGCAGGGGAATGGGGAATGGGGGTTACGATCAGTTCATCACATGTTGTTTCTGCCGCTCCTTCCTCCTCAGGGGGAGGACTCCTCACACTCTTCCCCTGCTCCGGCGTGGGGTCCCTCCCACAGGAGACAGTCCTCCATGGACTTCTCCAATGTGGGTCCTTCCCATGGGCTGCAGTTCTTCACAAACTGCTCCAGCGTGGGTCCCTTCCATGGGCTGCAGTCCTCCAGGCACAGACTGCTCCAGCGTGGGTCCCTCGTGGGGTCACAAGTCCTGCCAGCAAACCTGCTCCAGTGCGGGCTTCCCACAGGGTCCCAGCCTCCTTCGGGCATCCCCCTGCTCCGGCATGGGGTCCTCCCCGGGCTGCAGGTGGAGATCTGCTCCCCCGTGGACCTCCCTGGGCTGTAGGGGGACAGCCTGCCTCACCATGGTCTTCCCCACGGGCTGCAGGGGAATCTCTGCTCCAGCGCCTGGAGCATCTCCTCCCCTCCTTCTGCACTGACCTGGGGGTCTGCAGGGCTGTTCCTCTCACATGTTCTCTCTCCGGCTGCAGTTTCTGTTCTGCAGCAACTTTTTTTCCCTTCCTAAATCTGTTCTCCCAGAGGCACTACCACCGTCGCTGATGGGCTCGGTCTTGGCCAGCGGCGGGTCCGGCTTGGAGCCGGCTGGCATTGGCTCTGTTGGACATGGGGGAAACTTCTAGCAGCTTCTCACAGGAGCCACCCCTGTAGCCCCCCTGCTACCAAAACCTTGCCACACAAATCCAATACAACATGTTGGTTGTTTTGGGGATTTGGGGAGCTTTTTTTTAGGGAAAAAACCCAGCTTTCTGTTCATTTCTGCCTGCAGAGCAATCCCCAGCAAGGCACAGGCTGGTCACTCCAGCTCTGTACAGGCACCAACTGTCTTTATTTTTTCATTTTAAGTGGATTTTAGGACCACAAACCTCCTCCCTTCCTAACGCGTGCATCACTGCGGGGGGGGGGGGGGGGACTGAGAGCAATGGTGGGCATTGCTGATGGCGATGGACACGCATCCCCTCTGCCCTTGGGAAGGCCATCGGAGAGAGAGCTGGCCTGGGAGCAGAGACCGAGATGCAGTCCCTGTCTCCAGAGATGTCCTTTCCTTGAAACACCAAAGCTCACACGCACCTAATGACCGGTGCACCCCCTCAAGGCAAATCTCATCCTAACTTTGAGATTTGGTTTACTTGCTTTGGGGGGTGTGTGCGTGCTGAGGAGCACGTCCGTGTGTCAGTGGTGCGTGTCCTCGTGAGAGGGCGGCGCAAGGGACATGAGTGCGAGGGGACCACGGTGCGTGTCTGAAAGAGGGGAACGCAGGAGGAGGTCGTGTGTGTGTTGGGGCTGTCATGGTTTAACTCCAGCCAGCAACTAAGCCCCACGCAGCCACTCACCCGCTCCTCCCTGGTGGCATGGGGGGCGAGAATCAGAAGGGTGAAAGTGAGAGAACTTGTGGGCTGAGATAAAGACAGTTTAGTAGGCAAAGCAAAATCCACACACACAAGCAAAGCAATACAAGGAATTAATTCACCGCTTCCCATGGGCAGGCAGGTGTTCAGCCATCTCCAGGAAAGCAGGGCTCCATCACTCGTAATGGTGACTTGGGAAGACAAACGCCATCACTCCGAATGTGTCCCCCCCTTCCTTCTGCTTCCCCCGGCTTTATATGCTGCGCATGACATCGTTTGGTATGGAACATCCCTTGGGTCAGTTGGGATCAGCTGTCCCAGCTCTGTCCCCTCTCAACTTCTTGTGCCCCCCCAGCCTCCTCACTGGTGGGGTGGTGTGAGAAGCAGAAAAGGCCTTGGCTGTGTAAGCACTGCTCAGCAATAACAAAAACATCCCTGTGTTATCAGCACTGTTTCCAGCACAAATCCAAAACACAGCCCCATACTAGCTCCTATGAAGAACATTAACTCTCCCCCAGCCCAAACCGGCACATTCTCCACCCCTTATTCCACACCATTTACGTCATGCTCAGGTCTCACACTATCCAATACATTCTCATTGCCCACCATCGCCCTTCCCATCCTTTGATACAACACACTGTCCTAGTTTCAGCTGGGATAGAGTTAACTGTCTTCCTAGTAGCTGGTACGGTGCTGTGTTTTGAGTTCAGTATGAGAAGAATGTTGATAACACTGATGTTTTCAGTTGCTGCTAGTAGTGTTTAGACTAAAGTCAAGGATTTTTCAGCTTCTCATGCTCAGCCAGCAAGAAGGCTGGAGGGGCACAAGAAGTTGGCGCAGGACACAGCCAGGGCAGCTGACCCAAACTGGCCAACAGGGTATTCCATACCATGGGACGTCCCATCCAGTATAGGAACTGGGAAGTGGGGGCGGGGAATCGCCGCTCGGGGACTAGCTGGGTGCCGGTCGGCGGGTGGTGAGCAATTGCACTGCGCATCATTTGTACATTCCAATCCTTTCATTATTGCTGTTGTCATTTTATTAGTGTTATCATTATCATTATTCGTTTCTTCTTTTCTGTTCTATTAAACTGTTCTTATCTCAACCCGTGGGTTTTGCTTCTTTTTCCTGATTTTCTCCCCCATCCCACTGGGGGGGGGGGGGGAGTGAGTGAGCGGCTGCGTGGTGCTTAGTTGTTGGCTGGGGTTAAACCATGACACACAGAGATATCATTCCCTTGGTCTATGGACCACCCCTGTGAAATGTCTGTAAAATGTCCATAAATGTCCAGAAAGTGTTCACTGAGTTCATTTAGTCCATGACTTTGGGCTCCATCTGTCACGGTAGTCACTCAGGACAGCAGAGGTGATGTGTTGCGTGGAGTTATTGGGTGCCAAAGCCAGCTCCGGTTGGATCACAGCTGCACTTAAACTGCTTCTTGTAAGGCTTGGCCTCCATTGGTTCAGGTGGTTCCTGCTATATTAGTTCCTATAACATGCAACTCAAATCCTGGGTTACAACAATTTAAAGGTGTTTCCATTTGTCGTGGTTTAACCCCAGCCAGCAACTAAGCACCACGCGGCCGCTCACTCACTTCCCTCCCACCCAGTGGGATGGGGGAGGGAGTCGGAAAAAAAGTAAAACTCGTGGGTTGAGATAAGAACAGTTTAATAAAACAGAAAAGAAGAAACTAATAATGATAATGGTAACACTAATAAAATGACAAGAGTAATAATAAAAGGATTGGAATATACAGGTGATGCACAATGCAATTGCTCACCACCCACCAACTGATGCCCAGTTAGTCCCCGAGCAGCGATCCCCCCCCCCCCACCCACCCCAGTTTATATACTGGGCATGACGTCCCATGGTATGGAATACCCCTTTGGCCAGTTTGGGTCAGCTGCCCTGGCTGTGTCCCCTCCCCACTTCTTGTGCCCCTCCAGCCTTCTTGCTGGCTGGGCATGAGAAGCTGGAAAATCCTTGACCTTAGACTAAACATTACTTAGCAACAAGTGAAAACATCAGTGTTATTAACATTCTTCTCATACCTAACTCCAAATGAGCACTATACCAGCTACTAGGAAGAGAATTAACTCTATCCCAGCTGAAACCAGGATACCATTACAATCTCCACCCCTGGTCCCTCTGGACCAGACCACAGGGTTTATCATCGCAATGAACTCCTCGCCTTGCCCCCGCCCCGGCTTGGACTTACCCAGAGACTGCAGTCCCTTAGGGGTATGCCTGCTCCGAGCGGAGCCTTATCTATGAGCCACAGCCTCTCCAGAGGTATACCTGCTGCGGCAGAGACTTATCCACAGGCACAATGTGGCTTTGAGGCGCGCCTGTTCCAGCGTGGCCTTATCTATTGGCCACACCGCCTTCGGAGATATACCGGCTCCAGCTTGGCCTTACCCATGGCTGCAGTCCCTCCGGGGATGTACCTGCTCCGTCGTGGGCTTATCCGTGGCCACGCGCTTTGAGGTGCTCCAGCATGATCTCATGAAGAGTCATGGATGCTTCAAGGTGAACCTGCTGCAGTGTGGACTTATCCACAGCCACAAATGCTTTGAGGTGTGTCTTCTCTTGCCTGGACTTAGCGTTGGGCCACAATCCCTTCGGAGGTAGACCTGCTGCAGCACAGAAAACCACGGCTGCAGATGCTTCGAGGTTCACGTGCTCTGGCATGGACTTACCTATGGCCACAGACACTTCGAGATGTACCTGCTCTGGCATGGACTTATCCACGACCGCAGATGCTTCGGGGTGTCCTGCTCTCGTGTGGACTCATCCACAGGTCACAGACCCTTCGACTCGAGTTCACACTGGAGTTCCAGCCTGGCCATTACAGCAGCACAGAAACAGCAGCGATGCCCTGGCCATTTGCCAGCTGAGGTGGCTGGCTGGCCATTGCTGTTATCAAAACTCTCCCAGGCACAGCAGAGTAAGATGATAGGGAGTAAAGCAAACAGCAAAACCAGCCACTAACAAGCACTGAACTCTAATAGACTTTGAGGCAAGCAAGCCCCGTGGCAAGTACAGAAGCCTACCAATTAATGGCTAAACAGCAATAATAGCTATAAATTCCATCTAGCACATTCCAACCAAATCTGTCATTATCTCAAACCCTTCGAGCCCTACGCTGGGTGCCAAAAATGACTGTCGTGGTTTAACCAGCCGGCAACTAAGCACCACACAGCCGCTCGCTCACTCCCTCCCAGTGGGATGGGGGAAAGAACTGGAAAAGTGAAAGTGAGAAAACTCATGGGCTGAGATGAAGACAGTTTAATAGGTAAAGCAGAAGTTGTGCACACAAGCAAAGCAAGACAAGGAATTCATTCACCACTTCCCATGGGCAGGCAGGTGTTCAGCCATCTCCAGGAAAGCAGGGCTCCATCACATGTAAGGGTGACTTGGGAAGACAAACGCCATCACTCCAAACATCTCCTTGTCATTCTTCCCCCCGCCCCAGCTTTATATGCTGAACATGACACCATATGGTCTGGAATATCCCTTTGGTCAGTTGGGGTCAGCTGTCCCAGCTGTGTCTTATCCCAACTTCTCGTGCCCCCCCCCCAGCCTACTCGCTGGTGGGGTGGTGTGAGAAGCAGAAAAGGCCTTGACTTTGTGTAAGCACTGCTCAGCAGTAACGAAAACATTGCCGCATTAACAATGCTGTTTCCAGCCCAAATCCAAAACATAGCCTCATACCAACTACTGTGAGGAAGATTAACTCTCCCCAAGCCAAAACCAGCACCGGGGCACAGGGGTTTAGGGGCTGACCGGGGTGTTTCTTGGCAGGCCTTCAGATGAGAGGCTCATGGGGGTGGTGGCACGTCCACGAGAGACATGGGGAGAAGTATTTGGGGGGGACGCCCATGTGGGAGAGCAGCAGGGGCCATGGCCGGACTGTCGGGGCGCGTGTGAGAGAGCTGCTGTAGGGGACACGTCTGTGGGTGGAGGAGAAGAGGAAGCACGTGAGTTGGTGCTCCAGTGGGGGACGGGGGAATGTGGGGGTCATGTTGGGGCGGTAGGGATGGGTGAGGGACCCACTGATTCAAAGAAACTAACACAATAGTTTGATTAACTATTAAGTAGGTATTCTTTATTGGCAGCGCTGGATGCATGGGGGATCGCTCCACCTATCGTGTACACCGTCGGGTCTAATTGTGCAGGTTAAGTACAGATTCTACATACAGATTCACTAGATTTCCGAGAAATGTTATACATATTCATTAGTTTTCCAGGAAACTATTAGCATATGCAAATGTCCTTTACGCAGGCGCATTGGAGGTCTCTGGTGGTCTTCAGGAGTCCTCTGGTGGTCTTCCATAGTCTTCCTCACTATTCCGCTATTTGACCCTCCTCAGGTGATTCTGCGCAGTGTGGTCCTTTACATGTTTTGATACATTCGTGCTTGTTAGTGTTCTTATTATCTAAGTTTTCATTAGTGGTGTAAAACCATATGGCTAGTTTAAGCTAAATGATCTACAAGGACGAGAACGAAGGCAGGAGTTCTTATCTTTTCCGGCCTTATCTATTCAAGCAAGGCCTCTACTTGTGCCTTCTCAACAAGATCGTAAATTCATCAAACATTTAATTAAGTTTTGTGATCGCTCATGGTTCCTTCTTGCTCATCATTCCCAAGTACCAGTCTCTGACAGGCTTAATCCTTGACAAACACCAGTCCTTGGTATGTAAAGTTACAGAGAGACAATCATTAAGCGATAAGCAGTTTGTTCTCTATATCACACTTGGTGGATGCAAGAGGGAAGGGGGAACCACAGCACCGCACATGTGGCTGGGACAGAGTTAACTTTCTTCATCGCAAGCCCGTGTTGATAATACACATATGTTTTGGCTGCTGCAACATCAAGGCCTCCTCTTCTTTCCCACTCTGCCCCCCCGGCAGTGAGCAAGCTGGGGGTGGGCAAGAGGCCGGGAGGGTTCACAGCCAGGACCTTCAAAGATCAGCTAGTCCAACCTCCCTGCCGTGAGCAGGGACATCTTGCATTAGATCAGGTTGCTCAAAGCCTCATCTAACCTGGCATTGAACACTTCCAACGATGGGCCATCCACAGCTTCTGTGGGGCATCCACAACTCCTCTGGGCAACTTGTTGCAGTATCTCACCACCCTTCCACACTAGATAACATCATGCTTAGCAATAAAAAACGGGATCAGAGAAGAAGGGGTGAGAAGATATCTCCCAGGATGGGTGTAACTCTGAAACTGGCTGGGCAGCTGGGCAGTGGTGAGTGTTTGCTTTTGCAGCGCTTGTTTTTCGTTCTTGTTCCTTCACTTATTAAACCATCTTTATCTCACCTCCTCCAAGTTTCCTGCTTAGCTGCTGGCCAGGGTCAACTCACAGGCCATCTCTATGGCTGGGGTTTTCCTCCTCCCTCCCAGTACCTGACTTTCGCTTTCGGTCTGACTCAACCCATTTCCCAGAATAGGAGGAGAGGGCTGGTCAAATGCACAGGGGAAAAGGCAGGGCAGGACCCAGACTGCAGCAAAGCTGTTGCAGCCGAAGGCAGGAGAAGAAGACAACGGTGAGTCCCTTCCCCTAATCCCTCCTCCCCACCCCATGCAAGCAGCCCTGGACACTGGGGCTGCGGAATGACTCCTTCCGTCTGACCCCAGCAAACAATGGGGAGCCCAGTAAGTGGCAGGGATCCCACCAGGTTGGAGGAGGAAGAGGTCCAAAGGTCTGCTCAGGCTCTGGGATGGAGCAAGGGGAATGGGTGGCTGGGAGCCTGTGTTCAACCCCCCCAGGCTTTGCATGCAAGTTAAGACTCGCCGAAGCTTGGACCCCGTGCACCGAGCTTTCCTCTCCTCTCTGCTGTGCTGGGGGTACCTGTGACATGAGGGGCAGCCTCTTGTCCCCCAGTGGCAATCCCCTTGATGTTCCTGGAAGAGGTCGGGGCTTGCGAGGTCCTCAGAGAGGGTTCAAAGCCCAGAAGTGGGCAGTGTCCGTGGAGCTCGCCGTTGCCGGAGCAAGTCCCGGGTTGTCCGGGAGGTTGCAGTGGGGCAGCTTCTGGGTCTGGGCATGGGATGAACCATTGCGCTGCCTCCACGTCCGTGGCTTTTACTGGTACCTGGCAGGGGCTGGGTGATGGCTGGGGCTGCGCAGGGGAAAGGTCTGGGTGAAAGCCCCCCCGCCACTGGCACTCTCACCATCCAGGCGAATGGCAGGGGCTGAGCACTGGAGCGTGTGGAGGGGGTCACCCACCAACGCACGGAGGAGGAAAAGCGAGATGGGAGCCTCGCAAGGGCAAGCACCAAGCATGTCCCTGTGAGAGGCACAGAGGGGGGGTGAGAGGGGGTTTGATGAGGTCAGGCATCAGAAATTAATGAAGGAATTCATAAGCAGCTCCCCTAAGCTTCAATTTCCCCCCCTAACCTATCCTTCCCTTAGTGCCGGTGTCACTCGTCAGTCATCCCTCCTGCCCTAGAGCCCCGCCTGAGGCCATTGCTATGTCCCGCACCCATTTTTGCACAATTAAGCATTCAGCAAACTTTAAATTGGTGTTCAGGACACAATGCAGAGTACTCCCACTATCCCACCGGGCTTTCAGAAATTGAGCTGTTTCTGTTGTGGGGCAAATGGGGAGGGGTTGTGCACCTCTTCCAAGTGTCATTGTTGTCTTCACAGCATCACTTGGGAGGGGCAAAAAGAGGAAGCGTGGTGGAAGGAATTGGGTGCAAGGCATGATTTGCTTGGAAAAATGAAGTCGAATGATAATGACTGTCCCTGTTTGGACTGTGGGGTGCCCCCACCTTGTTAACCAGCCCGTCTCGCCTTCTCCTTTGCAGGCTGCGTTTGCTGTCGGCAATGGCATCTGAAACCCACACGTCGGTGCCCGTCTGCCTCATTGAGAACACCCCGGCGAGGGGGCTGGTGGTCCGGCCAGAGGCTCTGCAGGTGCTGTCAAAGATCACCCAGCCTGTGGTGGTGGTGGCCATCACCGGGCTGTACCGCACCGGCAAGTCCTACCTCATGAACAGGCTGGCTGGTCAGAGGAGAGGTGAGGGAGGTCCCAGCCCTGGGTGGCCAAGGTACCTGGGTTT
This sequence comes from Aquila chrysaetos chrysaetos, assembly GCF_900496995.4. NCBI lineage: Eukaryota > Metazoa > Chordata > Aves > Accipitriformes > Accipitridae > Aquila > Aquila chrysaetos. The sequence goes on along the minus strand of NC_044014.1, from coordinate 42,524,415 downwards.
TCCTACTCTGTATTTAACATCGTTGAGACCCTTGTGTCCTCCCCACAGGTTTCTCCCTGGGCTCCACCGTGCAGTCCCACACCAAAGGTATCTGGATGTGGTGTGTACCTCACCCCTGCCGGCCTGGACACACTCTGGTGCTGCTGGACACTGAAGGGCTGGGCGACGTGAAGAAGGTGTGGAAGAAATGGGAGCTCCCTTTGTGCATTTCCAGCACTTTGTGGAAGCTCTTGAGGGCCCAGCCGTGGTGACCAGAGTCAAGGTGTCCCCACCACCTACGGTGGCCTTCAGCCTGTGTGCTGGGAAGAGCCAGAGGCCATGGGGAAGGAGGTCGGGGTAGACAATTTGCCAAATTCCTCTGCTTCTCTGGAAAAGAGCAGCAAACGGGAAGGAGGACCTCAGGGAGCACTTTGATAGAGGTCTGTGGGCCCCTGAGAGTAAAGAGCTGAGGATAAGGCCAACTACAGAAAGACATGGTGATGGCATGGGGGGGGGGGGGTCTCTCCAAAAACTGGTCTTGCCATGGCCGGTTGGTTAGGGGCATTCGGCATCTGGGGATCTGGGGCTTTGCTCATACTTAGGGGGTCTCGTTGATAAAAGCCAAGGTTTGTTGTTCCAGGGCGACACCAGGAACGACACATGGATCTTTGTGCTAACCATACTGCTCTCCGGCACCCTGATCTACAACAGCAGAGGCACCATCGACCAGCTGGCCATGGACCAGCTGCAGTATCCTTGGTGGGACAGCAGCACCAGGGATGCCCTCCTCTCCCTGTGTGGTGGGTTAGGGGTTGACAAATCCCAGTTCCTCAGACAGCTGCAGAACCTTCTGGTGGTGCCCAGCGATGTGCTTTGAGTCCTTGGGAGTCCCATGTTGTGGACCTCAGGGCTGAGGGTTTTTCTCCCTCCTCCTTCTGGCGGTTCCCGGCTGTTCTCTGTCCCGCAGAGTCTCCTCTCTTCCCCATGAAGTGCTGAGGGGTTGCAGGATGGCGATGCCCCTGCGTTCAGAGCTGAGGTCCCTGTTTCCTTAGCCAGCTCCCTAGCTATGTGGTGAAGCTGACTGACCATGTCAAGTTGAAAGCAGCACCCAAGGAGAGTGAAGATGAACTGGATGATTCAGAAAAATTTGTCCTCTTCTTCCCGACTTTCATCTGGGCTGTCCGGGATTTCACACTGCAGCTGGAGGTGGATGGGAAGGAAATCTCTGAGGACGAATACTTGGAGGAGGCACTGAAGTTAAAGGCTGGTAAGGGAATGGTGCTGTGCTGCTGGAGATGTCCAGCCCCAGACACAGCAGCATTTCAGTGTAAGTCAACAACAGCCCAAGCCTGGTGAACTTGCTCCGTGTCCTCTTACCCCACAGGTAGCAGCCGGGAGACCCAATGCTACAACCAGCCCCGGGAATGCATCCGCCAGTTCTTTCCAGATCGCAAGTGCTTTGTTTTTGACCAGCCGGCCAGCAAGAGGGACCTGGTCCGCTTGGAGGATCTTCAGGATGATGAGATCAATCCTGAATTCCAGCAGCAGGTGGAGAAATTCTGCAGCCACATCTGGGAAAAGTGTCCACCTAAGACCGTCCCCGGTGGCCACATCATAACAGGAAACCGTGAGTCCTGCTGTCCAGAGGGTTGGATGGCCAGCAGCTCTTGGGACTGTGTCTGGGGAAGGAGCAAATGCACAGTCAAATGATGCAGGTGGGGAAAGGGAGAGATTTTTCTGCTGGCTGCTGTCCCTGCCTCTGGATTTGAAGCTTCTGGATGCTGCAGGTGGGGTGGGAAACAATTAGGAAAAGATGTTCAGGAAGACTCTGGCAGGGAGGCAGCAGGGATATGGCAGGACCCAGGGCCGAATGGGAGCCTGCGTTTTGTTCAGGCTGCAGATCTCTCATCCTTGGTCCTCCTTGGCAGTGCTGGGGAAACTGGCAACGACCTACGTGGAGACCATCCAGAGCGGGGCAGTGCCGTGCCTGGAGAGTGCGGTGCTCGCCCTGGCAGAGATTGAGAATGCAGCAGCGGTGAAAGAGGCTGTGACGTTGTACCAGGATCTGATGGCGCAGCGGGCAAAGCTGCCGACAGAGAACGTTCAGGAGCTGCTGGAGCTGCACAGCCAGTGCGAGCAGGAGGCGCTGGAGCTGTTCATGGCACGGGCGTTCAAGGACGGCATCTGCCATTTCCAAGCAGATCTCATAGTAGGTGGTCCCCAGCCCAGCCAGGATTCCCCCAGGGACACCATCAGCCCCTTAGCTTTTGGTCCTGGGGTACAGGGGTCTCCTTGCCTCCTGCCAGAGGACAGTGCTGTGCCTTCTCCAGAGCTGACTCAGTCCCAGCGCCTGCTCTCACACTCTGCAGACTGGCAGTTGTCCCTGCTGCGCTACCCCTTCTCCCTAGGTTCAGAAGCTGTGCTGCAGTGGGGACGAAGCTCAGCCCTGCCCCTCTCTCGCTGCAGCCCAGAGGTGTCTCTGCCCTGGCTGGAAGCCTGTAGCCTTCCACACTTCCCCTGCCTTGCTGACCAATTCTTGTCCCTGTGTTTTGTGGAGCCTGTGGTCCCTGGCATGCTCTCTGGTCCTGTGCACCTTGGCCCAGAGATGTCCGTGGGCATGGACTGCCCTCCCCACCCGTCACCTCCCAGCTGATTACCCCACAGACTGGAGATCCCAATTCCCATGCAGACCTGGCTTGATTTTTTGCCTAGCATGAGAAAGGTGGGTGCAGCTCAGCCTGGGCTGATGCCTTCCCTCTGCATCTTTCCGGACAGAGCCAGGTAGAGGCAGTCAAGGCAAAGTTCTGCAAGGACAACGAGCAAGCGTCCCATGACAAGTGCAAGGCTGCTCTCAGGGACCTCTCCCAAGACATGGAGAAACGAATCAGTGATGGTGTCTACAATGTGTCAGGGGGCTACCAGCTGTTCAAAGGAGACCAGCAGGCACTGGTGGAGAAATATTGGGAAGTGCCTGGCAAGGGGGTGAAGGTAGGAACGAGAGCAGCTCTTCTTCAAGGGGAGAGGCTCCATGTCCCATCCTCTTCCCCCAAGAAACCATTTCCCCCCAGATGCTGTGTCTCCCCTTGACTCCTCTTCTACCTGTGGTCCTACAGGCTGATGCTGTCCTGCAGGAGTTCCTCCAGAGCAGAAAGACTCTGGCCGAAAGCATCCTCAACACAGACCGCTCCCTGACGGAGAAGGACAGGGAGCTAAAAAGTACCTTCTGGGCTGGAGAAATGCCACTGCCTGTGGAGGGCCAAGCTTGATGGAGGGGGACAACAGGACTCCTTGGGGTCTTGTGGGCTCAGCTCCTGCCCTTGCAACATCTCTCTTTCTCTGTCACCAGGTGAGCAAGAGCAGCATGAGAGAGCTGAGCAGGAGAGGGCGGTCCAGAGGCAGAAGGAGGCTGGAGAGAGACAGAAGTTGCAGGACCAGTTACGCAGCTGGGAAGAGCACGCGCTTCAGCTGAGAAAGAAGCTGGAGAATTGCTGTGAGAAGCAGCTGGAGGAGCACCAGGAGATGATCAGACATAAATCAAAGGTACCAAGTGGGAGAGTGCAGGTGCCGAGGTGTGGCTAGCAGGCAGGAATGGCAAAGGGGTCCCAGCTGGATCCCTCCCATTGCTTCTGGGTTCTGTGGCCCTCTCACTGCACACACCTTGCCGACAACCTGACTGTCTTCACAGGAGGAGGCTGTGTTGCTCAAAGATGGCTTCTGTGATAAAGCCATCCACCTGCGCATGGTGACCTCTAGACTGGAGCAGGAATATGGCAGCACCAGGAGCAGGTTGACAACCTGGATCAACATAATGGTCTCGATACTGTTAGGCTTGGTATTTGTCGTATTTCGCTTTAGAACACCAAGATTTTTTTAATAACCCCTGTAGTAACAAAGTAAGAGAGGTATGCAGTGCCCCCACATACAGTTCTGTGAAATTTTGAAAGCCCTTCCTGGATGCTTGCCATAGAGTATGAAAGTGGCCTCCACGTTCACTTGTCCTGCACCACCTAGTGCTTTCATGTGTGTCTCCTCCAGGAGAAATCCTCCTCTTCCCTCCCAGAGCACCTGGTCTCTCACTTCATCTGAAGGCACGGGAAACATCTAAAGCCAGGGTGGCTTGGGGAGCAGAAAGGCCATAATGCCAGCAGGGGGGTCTGGGAGCATTTTGCCATGCTCAGAACACGCCATTGGGAGATCTAACCCACCTCTTCTAGAGACCTCCTCACCAGGGCTATGGGAAACATGCCCGAGAGAGCTTTAAGATCATGTCCTAGGGTCACACTTACTGCAGCAGCATGAAGTAGCATGGAAGTTGTGAGTAAACCAGGAATCCACCTGGCGAGCGCTGCCTGGTTTGCTTGGCATCAGTCCTGGGCAGAGTCACCCAGAAGGAGTGAGCCCATGTCCCAGGGAGCAGTGGATGAACGTCATCCTCTGCTATGTAGCTACTCCCACCCTGGTCCTTAGCAAGGCTCTTCTCACTTGGAAGCTGTGAGGAAGTTGTCCCCACAGGGCTGTTCTGCTCTCTGCTCACTCACCCCATCTCCATGTTGCTCCCCCTTTCCTTCCTTCAGACCAAGAGATCCCCAAGTGCCCCTGGGGTGATAGAGCAGGAGATGGCTGTAGAAGGTTCATGGGAGGTGTGTGTCCCATTGCACTGGTTTTGGCTGGGATAGAGTTAATTGTCTTCAGAGCACCTGGTGTGGTTCTGTGTTTCGGATTTGTGACCAAAACAGTGTTGATAACACCCCCCTTGTTTTAGCTGCTGCTGAACAGTGCCTGCCCAGCGTCAAGAGCTTTTTTGTTTCTCACCCACCGGCAAGTAGGCTGGGGGGTGGGCAAGAAGTTGGGAAGGGACACAGCTGACCCCAACTGACCAAAGCAATATCCCAGACCATATGACACTGTGGTCAAGCAATAAAAGCTGGGGGAAGAAGGAGGAAGGGGGGGACACTTTTGGAGTGATGGCATTTGTCTTGGCAAGTAACTGTTACGCATGATGGAGCCCTGCTTTCCTGGAGATGGCTGAACACCACCTGCCTGCCCATGGGAAGCAGTGACTGAATTCCTTGTTTTGCTTTGTTTGTGCACGCGGCTTTTGTTTTACCTATTAAACTGTCTTTATCTCAACCTATGAGTTGTCTCACTTGTAGCCTTCTCATTCTCTCCTCCATCCCCCAAGATGTGCGGGGCTTAGCTGTCTAACAGGATTAACCCATGACACTCGTGGACAAAGGGGTTTCCCTCTACCCTACATGGAATTAAATCTTCAGCGCCACCATGAGAAGAAGCAGAAATACCAACCGTTCCAGTAGTGTGAAGGTGTGGAGGTTTTTGAGTTCTTTATGGACAGAGGGGCTGGTCCAAAGGCAGTCACTCCAGTGGCACTAGCTCCTGAAATGACTTTCTTGACGTGTGGGCACTCCACCCCTACAGGGGACGTCTGCAGAGCACAGCGCCTGCTCACCCGGCAAGGTGCTGGGGCACCTCCTGAGGATAAAGCCCAAGCTCTGTTCCTCCACGCACCATTGTGCTGGCGCTGCTTTCCCTCCTGAGCCCCCACGCCATAAGAGCCTGTGTCCCTCCATCGCAAGACTCCAGACCTGGGAGCCATCCCACCACGTCTCCGTGATCCCAACAAGATCGTAGCCCTGCAGCTGCACACAGAGCTCTAACTCCTCGTGTTTATTCCCCATACCACGTGCGTTAATGTACAGACACTTTAGAGAACTACCCCAGCATGTTGAGTTCCTGGAGAGGGTTTGGGGATTTTTCCATCGTGGTGCCATGTTGGCACTGCCTTGCTTTCACGCAAGTGCTGGAAGTGACCTGCTTAAGATCTGTTTTGTTGATTTTGTGATCCCTTCGCATCACATCACCCCCTGCCCTTTGCTCATTGACCCTGGCTGTCACTCCCTCACGGCACTGCTGGATACTCCCTCCCTCTCATCCTTAGTTTAAAGCCCCCCTTGCAAGGTCAGCCATTCAATCAGCAAAGATTCCTCTGCCCCTTTGGTGAGGTGGATCCTGTCTCTCCCAGGCAGACGCTGATCTGCATACAGGGTCCCATGGTCGTAGAGCCCCAAACCCCGTTGCCAACATCATTTCTTCAGCCAACTGTTGACCTGCATTAGCAGTGCTCTCCTCCACACACCCTCGCCCCTGGGGCCAGCAGGCAGGCATTCCCTCCAAACCATGGGGATCTGGTATGTGGTATGACTTGAGTTGTCTTCAGGCTCTGCCTTCCGAAATGAGAGGGCACCAAAATGCCTCCCTGAGGGAAAAAGAGGACTGTTTTGGGGGGACCTCTGGTGAGCTGATCTACTGATATGTCCTCCTGGTCAGGATTCCTTGCTCCTGCAAAGGAGATGCACAAGGTCCTGCTTCGCCCCAGCGTAGGCAAATGAACATGGTTCCTCTCAGCCTTGTTTGACTTCTTCCCGAGGATAAGCACCTCCAATATCCAGAAAGGCAGCAGAGGTGGGCCAGTGGTGCTGTGGTGGTTTGAGGCAGGTGAGATGAAGCTCACTGAGACAGCAAAGTTTGCTCCAAATCACATAGAGAAGTGTAAAGGCTCTCTGCCTCTGTCTACATCCATGCTGCTCCACGTGCTGCCTCTCTGCACCTTCCACTAAGTGAAGATGGCATTGAGGTCTGCCTTTTGCCTTCTAAGACTGAGCAAACCCACTTCACTCAGCCTCTTCTTGTGCTTTATAAGCATCAGTCCCCTGACCATCTTGGTGGCCCTGATCAGATAAGATTTAGAATCCCGACCATCACGCCAATTTGTCGTGGGTGGGCGATTTAGACCGCTTAAAGAATCACCACCAAAGGTTTCAGCAAAAGTGGGTTTTATTGAAATATGGTGTTGTAAAAGTGCAACTTCTCAAAGTTCAATGGCAAGGTTCACTCTATTACCTACTGCAAAAAGAATATAAGGATGATTCAGAACTACCAAGACAAAATCAAAGTTTCCAATATGAAACCTTAGTGCACTATAATACAAGATTATGCGCAACATTGGTCACTTACCAAAGATCTGCAGCTGGTAAGAGGTCTCTGCCTCGAGGAGCAACCTTGAGAGGCGTCCCAGCTCAAGGGGAGAGCACTGCCACGCAGCCAGCTGCTCAGCAGGGAGAGCTCAAGCGTGGCTCACTCAGGCTGTCATACCGGGTCCTGCACTTGAGTCACAAAAACCCCACGCAACGCCACAGGCTTGGGGAAGAGTGGCTGGAAAGCTGCCCAGCAGAAAAGGACCTGGGGGTGTTGGTCAACAGCTGCCTCAATATGAGCCGGCAATGTGCCCAGGTGGCCAAGAAGGCCAACAGCATCCTGGCTTGTATCAGAAATCGTGTGGCCAGCAGGACTAAGGAAGGGATTGTCCCCCTGTACTCGGCAGTGGTGAGGCCACATCTCGAATACTGTGTTCAGTTTTGGGCCCCTCACTACAGGAAAGACATTGAGGTGCTGGAGCGTGTCCAAAGAAGAGCAACGAAGCTCGTGAAGGGTCTGGAGAACAAGAGAAGGGGCTGAGGGAACTGGGGTGGTTTAGCCTGGAGAAAAGGAGACCGAGGGGAGACGTCCTCACTCTCTACAACTATCTGAAAGGAGGTTGTGGTGAGGTGGGGGTCAGGCTGTTCTCCTAGGTGACAGGACGAGAGGAAAGAGCCTCAGGTTGCACCCGGGGAGGTTTAGATGGGATATTGGGAACAGTTCCTTCACCCAAAGAGTTGTTGAGCACTGGAACAGGCTGCCCAGGGAAGGGGTGGAGTCACCATCCCCGGAGGGATTTAAAAGACGTGTAGACATGGTGCTTGGGGACACGGTTAGTGGTGGAGTTGGTAGTGTTAGGTTTACGGTTGGACTCAATGATCTTAAGGGTCTTTTCCAACCTAAATGATTCTATAATTCTATGAATAAAGTGGCTGTCTTGTAGTCAAATTACATGCGATGGAAAAAGTATGCATGAGACTCCTTGTACCCACAATTTTCTTTGTTCCTTGATAAATGAGTCTTGGCAAAGCCGCTCGCTGTTCATGTGTTACTTGCATGATCGGTGCTCCAAGCTCATATGTATCGACACTGTGTCACTATTTCTTTGGGGGTTTTCAGAGAACAGACTGGAGCTAAAAAAGTTCTTGGCCCGGTTATGGCTTAGACCTTTACCTCCTTCGGAGCCTGAACGAAACTACCACTAGTTTGGTCAAGGAGTCACAAAATCATAGAATGGTTTAAGTTGGAAGAGACCTTAAAGATCATCTCGTTCCAACCTCCCTGCCATGGGCAGGGACACCTTCCACTAGACCAGGTTGCTCAAAGCCCCATCCAGCCTGGTCCTGAACACTTCCAGGGAGGGGGCATCCACAGCCTCTCTGGGCAACCTGTTCCAGTGTCTCACCAATCTCATAGCAAAGATTTTTTTCCTAATATCTAAACTAAATCTACCCTCTTTCAGTTTAAAACCATTACCCCATATCCTATCACTACACTCCCTGATAAAGAGTTCCTCCCCATCTTTCCTGTAGGCCCCCTTGAAGTACTGGAAGGCCTCTGTAAGGTCTCCCAGAGACTTCTCCAGGCTGAACAACCCCAACTGTCCCAGCCTATCCTCATAGGAGAGGTGCTCCAGCCTCCTGATCATCTTCGTGGCTCTATTGGGTCTGGCTGAGATGGAGTTAATTCTCCCCACAGCAGCCCTCCTAGTGCTGTGCTCTGTATTGATCCTAGAAAGGTGTTGATAACACACCAGTGTTTTGGCTACTGCTGAGCAGCGCTGGCACAGCATCAAGGCTGTCTCTCCAATATTTTTGCCCCCCCTCAACGGCAGGCTGGGGCAGGGCAAGACCTTGGGAGGGGACATAGCCAGGAGAGCTGACCTAAACTAACCAAACAGATATTCCATACCATGTGGCGAGCTCAGCTATAAAAGCTAAGTAAAGGGAGATGGAAGGGGGGGCATTCATTATTTTACATTTGTCTTCCGGAGCAACCACTATGAGTACTGAAGCCCTGCTTCCTGGGAAGCGGCCAGACATTGCCTGCTGATGGGAAATAGAGAATAAAATCTTTTGTTTTCCTTTGCTTTTGCAGGCGACCTTTGCTTTTGCTTGATTAAACTGTCCTTATCTCGACCCACAAGCCTTTCATTATATTTTCTCTCCTCTGTCCAGCTGAGGAGGGGGTGGGATAGAGCGGCTTTGGTGGGCACCTGGCATCCAGCCAGGGTGAACCTACCACAGTCCTTTTTGGCGTCATGGAAAGGATACGACAATGGCAGTTTTGCATTAAGCGTGCTATAGCTATAGTAGTTTTCAAGTGGCAAGCTCCTGTGCCGGTCAGGGAGTTTGTTGGCTGCTTTGCTTATCTCTATTTTGCTGAGCTTGGGAACATGGTAATACAAATAATGGCTATATGCTTTGCCCTGGAATTAATGGCCTTGCTGTGCCGGGGGAGCTATTTTGTGGGGAGGATGAAGGAACATGAGAACTTGCTAATACAAACAATGGCTATGTGTTTTACCCTGGCACTGGTGGCCTTGCTGTGCTGGGGGAGCTATCTTGTGGAGGAGATGAGGGAATACATCTCCCTCTCCCTACCTGGCATTGATGTGAATGGTTCTATTATGCAGGCTCCCGAGGTCCTTGTTCACCTTTACGTGAGCTGTTCAATACTTCTAATTAATACTGGTGGTATATTATGGGTTTTGTGGAATCTGGTCTCGTCCTGGTATAAGAGAAGACAACTTTTGGGTGAGGGAATACTGAAATGTGCCCTCAAGCAGCTGGTCCCTGGGTGGCAGGGTGTATAGAAGGATTTGGGCAGATTCCTAGGATGGTTATCACCTCCCATAACCTGGGACTTTACACCTGAACAGTCAAGCAACCCTGGCAAACTGATGTGCCACCTGATAGACTGGTGCCTTGCCTACCCCAGTGAAAACCAGCAGCTTCTCGCACTCTACTGGGGCCTGGCCTGTGCCTTTCGAGCCACAGTTCAGTACTCAGAGGACTGTGGTTGATGCAGGGACCCAAACTGCATCTGAGGACACCATGCTTGAGATAGGGACCCAAACAACAACAGCTACAGTAACTGCCCCAGTAGTGAAAAAGAAACAGTGGACAAGGAGATCAATGGGTCCATATCATCGATTAGTATGGGAAGAGGAAGAAGAGTAAAGGTTTGATCAAGAAGCCAGTGCTTTGATACAGAATTTAGACAGGAAGCAGAAACTACCAGGTCCGTGACCTCCTCAGAACTTGGAGACATGCAAAAAAATTACAGCCACCAGCCAGGTGAGCGGATTGCTGCCTGGCTGCTCCGATGCTGGGATGCTGACAGTCAGCAACTGGAAGGTAAGAAAGCCCAACAGCTGGGATCCCTTGCTAGAAACCGGGGAATTGAGAGAAGAATTGGGGAAGAGGCAGCAATTTGCAGTCTCTGGAGACAGCTCCTCTCAAGTGTGGGGGCAAGATATCCATTCAAGGAAGATCTTGTGAACTCCTCAGGAAAGTGGACTACTGCAGAGGAAGGCATCCAGTACCTGGGAGAGTTAGCAGTGCAGGAAGTCATCTACAGTGATTTAGATGATGATGAGGTCTCCAAAGATCCAGAGGATGTCCTGTGCATATGGGCCATGTGGAGGAAGGTGATTCAAGGTGCCCTAGCGTCATATTCTAACAGCTTGGCAGCGATGTATCGCCCAGGTATGGATACACCAACTGTGGAGAAAGTGTCGTCTTGGTTCCAAAACTTTGAAGAAAATATCTGTATCTCCTCATCCCTACGAGACTGTGCCTTAGCTGTTAGGGACGCTCCAAGAAATCAGTCCTCTCCCGCCCTGGTCAGAGGGAAAGGGAGCCCGTGGCGTATGCCGCATGGTGCACTCTCGTTCTTCCTGCGTGACCAAGGGGAGGACATGAGGAAGCGGGATGGCGAACCCACCTTTAAGCTGGAAGCCTGTGTATGTGAACTGAGAGGGAAGACAGCTGTTAAGAAGGGGCCACCCAAGAAGGCGGCTGTCAGCATCGTTGCTGTAGAGACCCAAGAAAGCAATCAGCGATCTTCCAGGCATAGAAGAACTGAAACCACCTCCCTTGATTCTGGTGAGGGGATTTCTGGTCTGGCACCGCAAGGGTCAGACAGTGAATACTCTGATGAAGAACAGCAATAGACGATCCCTGCCTTTGGCCAGGAGGAGGAAAGGGATGACTGGATATACCGGACTGTGTGGATTCGATGGCCTGGCACATCAGACCCATGGAAGTATAAGGTTTTGGTAGACACTGGTGCACAGTGTACGCTGGTGCCATCAGGGTACAGGGGCACAGAACCCCTCTGGAGTGACAGGGGGATGCCAAGAGTTGTCTGTATTGGAGGCTGAGGTGAGCTTAACAGGGGACAAGTGGGAAAAGCACCCCACTGTGACAGGCCCAGAGGCCCCTTGTATCCTTGGCATAGACTACCTCAAGAGAGGGTACTTCAAGGACCCCAAAGGGGTACCGATGGTCTTTTGGTGTAGCCACTGTAAACACAGAGAAGATCAAGCAGCTATCTACCCTGCCTGGCCTCTCAGAAGATCCCTTCATTGTGGGATTGCTGCGAGTCAAAGAACGTCAGGTGCCAATCGCTACCAGGACAGTGCACCGGCGGCAGTATTGCACAAACCGACTCCCTGGCTCCCATCCATGAGCTGATTCATCAACTGGAGAGCCAAGGAGTCATCAGGAAGACTCACTCACCTTTTAATAGTGCCACACGGTCGGTGCAGAAGTCTGATAGAGGGTGGAGGTTAACAGTAGACTATCACGGCCTGAACAAAGTGACACCACCACTGAGTGCTGCTGTACCAGACATGTTAGAGCTCCAGTATGAACTGGCATCAAAGGCAGCCATGTGGTATGCTACAATTGACATTGCCAATGCATTTTTCTCAATTCCTTTGGCAGCAGAGTGCAGGCCACATTTTGCTTTCTTGTGGAGAGGTGTCCAATACACCTGGAATCAACTGCCCCAGGGGTGGAAGCACAGCCCTACCATTTGTCATGGACTAATCCAAACTCCACGGGAACAGGGTGATGCCCCTGAACATCTACAATACATAGATGCCATCATCGTGTGGGGCAATGAGGCAGAAGTGTTTGAGAAGGGAAAAACAGTAATTCAGATTCTTCTGAAAGCTGGTTACGCCATAAAGAAAAGCAAGGTCAAGGGACTTGCACAGGAAATTCAATTCTTGGGAATAAAATGGCAGGATGAGTGCCGCCATGTGCCTATGGATGTGGTCAACAAGATAGCAATGATGTCTCCACCAGCTAACAAGAAGGAAACACAAGCCTTCCTAGGCCTTGTGGGGTTCTGGAGAATGCATATTCCAGGTTATAGTCAGCTTGTGAGCCCTCTCTATCGAGTAACCCGAAAGGAGAACTATTTTGAGTGGGGCCTTGAGCAACAACAAGCCTTTGAGCATATCAGAAAGGAAATAGCTCGTGCAGTAGCTCTTGAGCCTGTCCGGACAGGACCAGATGTACAAAATGTGCTCTACACTGCAGCTGGGGAGCACGGTCTCACCTGGAACCTCTGGCAGAAAACACCAGGAGAAACCCGAGGTTGACCATTAGGGTTTTGGAGCCAGGGGTATTGACGATCAGGAGCCCACTACCCCCCAACTGAAAAAGAGATACTAGCAGCATGTTGGGAGCCCCAGAGCTGAATGCAGTACTCCAGCTGGGGTCTCATGAGAGTGGAGCAGAGAGGGGAGAATCCCCTCCCTCAACCTTCTGGTCACGCTGTTTTTGAGGCAGCCCAGGATACGATTTGCTTTCTAGGCTACAAGCGCACATTGAGTCGAGTGCATCCGTCACACTCCACCCTGTGACTACAGTCAATCCACTTTATCAATTGATAGAGTGGTAGTATGGTTACCTCTTGCCTTTATGTCATAAATATGCGGCATATTGCAGGTCAGTGGTAAGGGTACAATTATTTGGTAAATTGCTTAGCTTAAGTGTCACAATTAATGCTAATTATATACCATTTCACATACAGAATCAGTTGATGGCATACGCTTCGCATGTTGGATTGACATAATTTGTTTCATATTTCACCAAACTTTGATATACAGAATGATTATAAGCAATAAACATAATAAAGTCAAACCTAAGCATCTAAAGAAGAGCAACAAAGCTGGTGAAGGATCTAGAGAACAAGTCTCATAAGGAGCGGCTGAGGGAACTGGGGTTGTTTAGTCTGGAGAAGAGGAGGCTGAGGGGAGACCACATCACCCTCTACAGCCACCTGAAAGGAGGTTGTAGGGAGGTGGGGGTCGGTCTCTTCTCCCAAGTGACAAGTGATAAGAGGAGAGGAAATAGCCTCAAGTTGCACCAGGGGAGGTTTAGATTGGATATTAAGAAAAATTTATTCACTGGAAGTGTGTCAAGCATTGGAGCAGGCTGCCCAGGGAGGGGGTTCAGTCACCGTCCCTGGAGGTATTTAGAAGACGTGTAGAGGTGGCACGTGGGGACATGGTTTAGTAGTGGACTTGGCAGTGTTACGGTAATGGTTGAACGTGACGATCTTAAGGGTCTTTTCCAACCTCAATGATGCTATGATTCTGCAATTCTAACAAAACTACAACTGGATGTAAAATGAAATTCAAAGGTCCAGTTGGTGTTGGTGACCATCCAAGGAGGGTTTCCCAGCAGTGATGTTCTCTGTCTTTCTTCACTCTTTCTAGGATGCAGTGTATCCTCTCTGCATCATGATGGATGGTAGTCAGGGTTCTCTGTCCGTTGTTCCAAATTTGTTTTAGCAATTGACACAGGTCATCATGCTGCAACAGCTTTCTTACCAATGTGAGATTCATTCCAATGGGGCTAGGCAATAAATCTTGATACAATGTGTAGTTAGATGGCAGCAATTGGTGGGATGTGACAGGAAGTGGGTAGTTAAAGTCGCATCCCATAATTTCAGGAAAACTACAAATACAAGTATTGGAGTGATTGCGTATGCCTACAGTGGTGTTGTCTATAAATATGGAATCGCAAAGGGTTCTCATACAAGCACATCTGTTTCCAACATACATGAGTACGGTTTCAGGGGTTTCATCAGGATGTATTTCAAAATGACAAATTTTTTGTTCAGTGTCAAGACAGATGTCTTGGGTCTTAATGGTATTACTTTCACAGATAAATCCCTGTTGTTCCCATACAACACATGCATCAACATCAATGGTTTGCCATTTGTTCCTGTTTTGTTGGGCCCATATTCTATGCTCTAACAGATAGAGTACTGCTCCATGGTGATTTCATCCCAGCGCAATGATTGTGTATATGGTCTACAGCAAAGCATTGCGTATTGTTAAAACAAAAGTTGTTTAACAGTGGCTTTACTGTTGGTGGGATCATAAATGAAATTAACCAAATACCAGCAAGACTGGAAATCCCTTTCGCATGGGGTTCCATTATCCCAAATTACCTCTTTGAAACTCAGTGGGCAAGGTGTCCTCATCGCCTTCCCTTATAATTGCTGCTATGGTAGTTTGCACCCGTAACTGAGCTTGGATGCAGCTAAGAGCTGGAAAGACTTTATTCTGGGCAACGCCAAATGCATCTACAATTAGTTGGTGGTCTTTCTCATTAATTCTTTCCCACTTAGGCAACATATCAGCTGAAAAGCCATTGACTAGTTCCCAGTGCCGTCAAAGATCGTAATGGGTGTTCTGGTTTATGCAAATCACTTGTTGCCAAGCTTGTTCTGGTTGCTAAAAATTCAGCTAAAAATTCAGCATCTGTGGTGCTTAATGCTCCTTGTCCTGTCCCCGGGATGCCAGTCACATCTCTCCTTGATGATTTTTGGGAGGTGAGGGCTCCCCCATGCAACCCTGCTAACCAGCCTGTATAAGATGTATTGAGGAACGGTGGGCAGGTAGGTTTAATTGCAGAGATATTAACCTGCATTGATAGTTCCACTTGTTTGAGGGACCATGGTGGATTAAATAGCACTTCTTGCTGGCCTGTATATTTGATGGCATAGGGTCCAATTTCAGAAGTCAGTGGGTATGTAGTTTGGTCGGTTGTGGGAGTAGACTGATAGGCAGTAGGGGTAGCTCTTGGAGTAGTGTGAGGCCTGGGAATAGGTGTTAGCATGATCTTTAAGCATAGTCCATTTCCATTATTTTTCCCTGTATCTGCCCACAGGGATACTGCTTCCACAGTTGTGACGCTAGAAAAGAAGCTAACCATACAACAGGGGTGTGAGAAGTGGTTTGCTCTGCTTTTTGACCGAGCTTGATTCATCCTTTTGATGACCACATAGGTATTTCCCTTTAAATTAATTTGTTACGTTACATTCAATAGAGATCTGTCACCTGGTGTAGCAGAAATAAGGTGACTTTTATTTGCTTTTACCATTATGTGATTACCAGTGATTGTCATTGTAAGATTTTGTGCTGGCTTTTCCCAATATTCCTGTATTGGGATCAAATCTAAACATGTATGGTGCAAAGAGTATTACAGTTACCATATTGATCAGCACAAATAAAGGAGGTGAGGGTCTCCACCCCATGTGTCGAGCTTGTTGACATGTAAGCTGAATTTGGTCCATGCTGGCGATGCTTGCTCCTGCGAGAAGGATAAGCAACCCTCCGATGGTTGACCCAATCTCCAGGGGAGGTGTGCTGTGGTATCATTCCCGGTATCGTTCCTGGAAAGAGAAAACAACACAAGTCTCAGTGGGGTTTTTCTGGACTGGTTACCCCTTCTAGTGAGTGGCTAGGATGTATCCACCTGGCGCTAATACCACGTTTAGCTCCATTGTTGTCTTCTGCTTCCTAGGCCGGAGGGCTGTGGGGTTTTGTTGGTGTCAGTGGAACAGTCCCGATTTGTGATAAATCTACCATAACAGGTTGCTGTGCTTGAAGGCCAGCGGGGTGTATCTTTTCATCTGATGGGGTGCTCCGTGAGATGCTGATGGAAAGAATGCACGAGTCACTGGGCTCCCTGTTAGACTGTACTGATTATTTAACTGGTGAATCACTTTAGGCAATCGGGTATCCCAGTGTTGTCCCACAAGTGGGGTTCAGTACCCAGTGTGCAATAAGCCAATCTTACACACAGAGCCGAGATATTTCTTTATTTCATGTCTGCGCAGAGATGGGTGCCAGGTCGTAACTCCACAAAGCTAGCACACCACACCAAAGAAAATGTATTTATCCTGTTACACGATTAGTAAAAACCTGCCTAAATTTACTTTCATTGGTTAGTAGTCACCATCTCATCTACTATTGGCTAGTTATATTTAAATTAACCTCGCTTGCTATGTAAATTAGCACACATTCTCCTTGCAGTCGTGGGGTGCAAGTTCTTCCAGCCTTGAATTGAGTCGGTGGTCATGATCTCCCCCTGCCGCCTTTCTCTTTCCCTTAGTTCATGCTTCTCTGGCAATCATCCGGCCTTCGGTGCCTTCTGGAGCAGGGGGTTTCCTTTTATCAGTCTTTAGTTCCCTCTTCAAGGGCATAGTCGTCAGGAAAGCACGTATTGTTTATACAAAGTAATCAGGCTTGCATAGTGAAGCTATCGAGTACTGGTCGTCCTTAAAGGACAACTCATCATGTTTAGCCCTAAGTTGAGCAGTATCACCACGGCTAGGCCGTAACTCAAACATATGACTGCACCAGTGGGGCTCACGTGGTTTAAGGCTTCTTTTTAAGAGTCTATTTGCTCTTTCTACTATCCCGTTTGAATGAGGGTAGTAGAGGGTATGGAATACCCGTTGAATTTCTTCCTGCTTTGCCCATTCCTGCACTTCCTTGCTGGAAAAATGTGAGCCACTGTCACTTTGGATGACATCAGGGGTTGGTAGGCCTGAAAACCAAGAGGATAATCCTCTAATGGTGCTCTGACCATTAACCTTCTGACATTCAGTTGCCATAATTAGGCCTGAGATGACCTCTACTCCTGTGAGAACGTACCCATATCCCGAAGAGGGTTTAAAGGCTCCAATGTAAGCAATTTGACATGTTGACCATAGGGTTTTTTCCTTTATTAACGTGTAGGTGTGGTGTTTTAGAAGGGTGATCCGTTTGCAATTTCAATTTACATTGGGGGAATTCTGTAAGGATGGTGTTGTGGTTTAACCCCAGCCAGCAACTAAGCACCACGCAGCCGCTTGCTCACTCCTCCCTGGTGCGATGGGGGAGAGAATTGGAAGGGTAAAAGTGAGAAAACTCATGGGCTGAGACGAAGACAGTTTAATAGGTAAAGCAGAAGTTGTGCACACAAGCAAAGCAAGACAAGGAATTCATTCACCACTTCCCATGGGCAGGCAGGTGTTCAGCCATCTCCAGGAAAGCAGGGCTCCATCACATGTAATGGTGACTTGGGAAGACAAACGCCATCACTCCAAACATCTCCTTGTCATTCTTCCCCCCCCAAGATTTATATGCTGAGCACGACATCATATGGTCTGGAATATCCCTTTGGTCAGTTGGGGTCAGCTGTCCCGGCTGTGTCTCATCCTAACTTTTTGTGCACCCCCAGCCTACTCACTGGTGGGGTGGTGTGAGAAGCAGAAAAGGCCTTGGCTCTGTGTAAGCACTGCTCAGCAATAATGAAAACATCTTGGCATTGTCAAGACTGTTTTCAGCCCAAATCCAAAACATAGTCTCATACTAGCAACTGTGAAGACCATTAATTCTACCCCAGACAAAACCAGCACGGATGGTTTCACATGTGTTCCTGTTTAGAGGCCAACCTCGGCTTTGGGGGGCAAAATAAAGTGATTCTCAGCCTGTGTGGCCTAATTTCTGATGCAGCCATTCTCCCAGTCGGTACCATTCAGGATCTGGCGTACCTCCTGGTTTTATTCCCCTAATTCTGGCTAACTGAACCACTTGTTGGTTCCATTTTGTGGCTGGTTGATCATTGTTTACATGGGCTTTTACCCACCCTAGTTTAAATGGCACTTGTCTCCCTGTATCTAACAGTAATTGCCAGTCTTCAGTTATCCAAACTGGGGAACTACTAAACTCCCAGTTTGGGGCTTCCCATTGACAAAGCCCTTGTGTGGCACCTGGCACGGTAGTCGACATAGATAACTTCTGCTGCGTTTTGTGCTGCTAGAACAACTGCCCTTAATTCTCCTACTTGCGTGCTACCTTCACCACCTTCTATTACTTATTTGCTGGTGGTAATTTCTAATGTGGTGGCTTTATACCACCATCTACTGTTTACCCTCTTTGCTGATGCACCAGTGTCCTGGTTTTGGCTGGGATAGATTTTCTTTCTAGTAGCTGGTATAGTGTTATGTTTTGGGTTCAGTATGAGAAGAATGTTGATAACACACTAGATTTTCTTTCTAGTAGCCGGTGTAGTGTTATGTTTTGGGTTCACTATGAGAAGAATTTTGATAACACACTGATGTTTTCACTTGTTGCTAAGTAGTGTTTTGTCTAAGGTCAAGGATTTTCTAGCTTCTCATGCCCAGCTAGCAAGAAGGCTGGAGGGGCACAAGAAGTTGGCGCAGGACACAGCCAGGGCAGCTGAGCCCAACTGGCCAAAGGAATATTCCATACCATGTAACATCATGCCTAGCGTATAAACTGGGGGGAGTTGGCTGCGGGGGTGGATCGCTGCTCGGGAACTAACTGGGCATCAGTCGGCGAGCAGTGAGCAATTGCATTGTGCATCACTTGTTTTGTATATTCCAATTCTATTATTATTATCATTATCATTATCATTATTATTGTTATTATTATCATTATTATTTTCTTCCTTTCTGTCCTATTAAACCGTTCTTATCTCAACCCACAAGTTTTACTTTTTCTTCCCAATTCTCTCCCCCATCCCACCGGGTGGGGGGAAGTGAGCGAGCGGCTGCATGGTGCTTAGTTGCTGGCTGGGCTTAAACCACAACACTACTTTGGGGGTAAAACAAGCCCGTACATGAAGGCAGGGTTGGACCTGAAGTGGGTGAGGAGCAACCTTGAGGAGACGGGCCTGGGCATTATGAGGGATACCATACAGGGCAGTGGTGCTAAACATGAGTATGGCCATGTGCATACTGGTCTGCACTGGGAGGAGCGTGGCCACCCAGGCAAGGGGAGTTGTCACCCCCCTCCCTGCCCCCAACTGAGCACTGGTGTGGCCACATCTGGAATAGTGTGTCCCGGTGTGGGGGTCCCTGTTCTGGAGGAGTGGGGAGGAACTGGACTGGGGCCATAGGAGGTCTGCCAAGATGGCATTAGGGACCATGTGTGGAAATGCTGAGATGTGGGGGCTTCATTGGCCTGGTGAAGTGGAGGCTCAGGCAGGTATAGCAGTAACTTGAGAAAGCTTGACGGTTAGTTTCAGAGATGAGTGCGTGATATTTGGTCATGGGAGACAGCACGAGAAAGGAAAACCACAAGTAACTGCAGGTTTGGATGGCCAGATGGACACGAGGAGGAAGAAATGTCACTTGAAGGGTAGTGCTTTGATGCAACAGGTCACTCAGAGGCAGTCTGGGTTAGCCCATGATTTTGTGTTTGGAGGGACAGCCAGTGAGGACGGAGAGGTGTCAGTAAAGGCAGGGACATGCCAGGGTGAGAACAAGGTGGGGAAATTTGTCAGAAGTCTACAGCCTGCAGGGAAAGAGGCACAGGCATGGGACAGTGTATGGCAGCCTATGGTGGAGATGGCCAAGGGTGCCTGCAAGGCTGACAGGGCCTGACAGAGCTGAGGTCTTTGTCCCCTTGGCTATGGCTGATATCTCTGCCACCAAGGCCTACGAGGAGACCCATTGTCCTCGTGGCACTGAGGTTACGTTGCCTCCTTGCACCTCCCCGGGCAGGCTGGGAGGTGTCGTACTGTTGTCCTTCACTTGGCATCACACGCCCCCACAGCCCATGAAGAGCCCTGAGCCATGCGTGATGGACAGGATCTCTCTTCTGAGGGGCTGGGGTCAGGGCTTGGCATTTGGCTTGATAAAACACACCAAAGCTTTACTCGGCATCAGAGCCACCAGCACTTTGCCTTTGCCTGCCTGTCATCACTGCATCCAGTTTTCTGCTCTAACGAGTCCATGGGGAGGCTGTGTTGGTAATGGCCCTCAGTGGGGCTCATTAATACTCCAAGAAACTTCAGCACTTTCTTCTGACTTTGCTCCTTGAGCAGCTTGTGCAATCTCCTCTCAGCATTGCAGATCCGTGGACTCAGCACCAAAACCACCATGGGGCTCATTACAAGGCAGAAATCCCTCAGGTGCCTTGTCTCTTCCCATAATATTCTTCAAGTCTTCAAGACTTGTACAGCTAATTGGAGAGGTTTCAGGATGGTAGTTAAAGAGGAAGAGTTCAAGGAGCTTTTCAGATAAAAGGCTTTTTACTTTTTAAGGTCATTTTTTATTGTTTTTTTGTTTACAGAAGAAGTGATAGCAGCATTCTCCAATTGATATTGATCCAGAGGGTCACCTAAGCAGATATGGGCAGGTAGGAAAAGCAATCCCTTGAGGCCAGACACTCTATGGACAACCTTGCTCGTCACCTCCCCAACCCCAGTGTTTTTCTGTTTGGACCTCTGGGCTTTGCATCACTTATCCTTGCATCAGACTTCTTCACTGAAGTCTGCAGCTGGATGTTACAGCTCCTTGGCACCAATTGCCCACCTGCTTTCCTGAGAGAACTGGCTGCACACAGGCACGGGAGGACTTGTCCTCATTGCCAAAACCCAAAAGTTACACGTGATGCAATTTAATAAGCTTTAAAACACTCTCCTCAACTGTATGCCAAGTCCAGGCTGCAAGTCCAAGAGCTAGGAAAGGATAGATATAAACATAATGAAGGAGTTGACTCAAGAGTTAATTCAACTTCTCAGAGGTGCAGCAAGTTTCTAACTCCCTGAAGCTCAAAGCAGCAACCAGATAGTTTGGAGGTATCTGAATCATCAAAGAGCAAGGGGAGGGGGGAAATCTGGAGAGATACAAGGGTGTGTATCCATATAGTCTGCTGAAAAGATGCCTTTAGGCATGGTCATTTAATCAGGAGAGGTGGGAACACCTGAAAGGTGAGGGAGATTAAACACACAGTGTAATAGAGTAGTGGTAATGCAAGTGCAGAGGGAGATCAATATTTCTTCTCCCATGATTAATGCACTTCCTGGAAATCCCCTTTCTGGCATGGTGGGAAAACATTGCCATTTTATTAAAAGTCCTCAGGTGCTCCAGCCTGAGCTTGAACCAGCTGGATTTTGAAAACCTCCCAGGACAGAGACTGCACAGCCTATCTGGCTGACCTGTTCCAACAGTTGATTGAGCTGATGGTGAAAATTTTTTTTCCTTATGTCTAGGCTGAACCTCTCCTCTTTCACCTTCCACCCATTGTTTTTGTCCTCCCACACTGCATCATCACGAAGAGCCTAGCTCTTTATTCTCCGTGACCTCCTCACAGGTAAGGCAGGCTGTGATGAGGTCTCCCTCAGCCTCCCTTGGCCACTTGGCGTCTGCTCACAGACCCCCCCACCCTGGGGGCCGTTCACTGAACCCGCTCTAGTTTGCCAACATCTTTCCTGTATTGGGGATCTGAAATATGGATGCAGTAACCTGGATAATCCCTCCCCTCGATCTCCTGGCCATGTTCCTGGTCATACCGCCCAGGATGCTGTTGGCCTGCCTTGCTTCGGGGAACACAGCTGCCTCCTGTCCAGATCGCTGACCACCAAGACCTTCTTCACAGAGCTGCTCCCCCGCCAGGATGCTCCCAGCCTGTGCCATTGCCAGGGTTAGTGCATTGCAGGGGCAGAAACCGGCATTTGTCCTTGTGGGGTTTCATGAGGTTCCTGCCAATACATGCTCTCCTCCTCCTTGAACCCTCTCCCTAACACAGGGTCCTGGCGACCTTTTCGGTAAAGATGAAGGCAAAGAAGGCACTGAGTCCCTCAGCCACATCTGTGTCTGCTGTTGCTAAATCACCCTCCCCATTCAGCAGCAGCCCTGCATTTTCC
Source organism: Aquila chrysaetos chrysaetos (assembly GCF_900496995.4). Classification (NCBI taxonomy): domain Eukaryota; kingdom Metazoa; phylum Chordata; class Aves; order Accipitriformes; family Accipitridae; genus Aquila; species Aquila chrysaetos. Next base: position 42,502,465 of record NC_044014.1, on the reverse strand, counting down.
TTGTTCAGCCTTGGTCTCCAACGAGCGATCAAAGCTCGCTGGTTTCCTCTCGACTTTCCTTGCCACCAACTCCAGGTAAGCTTTGCCTGTGCCAAAATCATACCTGCACAACGAAGGCAATGCACATGAATTCCTTGTTTGTGCCTGTCTTTGCTGTCACCCTCTGGATGCTGCTTTGTGGCCCCGTCACCACCCTGTCCCTTGGATGGCCAAGCAACGGAGCTGCAAATATTGTTCCAGCCCAGCCCAGTCTCTCCTGTGCCTGCATGTCTCGGCTCCCATCCACGAGCCCTGGCTGTGCACCACAACCCCCCTGGTGTGAATCCTCACCCTGCGTGGTCACACAGCTCAGCTAACTTTGGTGTTGTCCCCTCCCAACTTTCCAGCCCGGCCCAGTCCCTTCTTGGCTCTTTTCATCTTGCCAGCAAAAGAGCAGCCTGCCCCAAGCTGGTGCATGCAGAAATAGGTTTCTCCTGGTCATTTATTCCCCCTGGAAGCAGAGAGTTGCTCCTCTGCTCTTCTCCAGGGACACCCCTGTCCCAGAGAGCCTTTCCCCACGGGAGTGTGTCCGTGCTGGCCTGGCTGTCCACTCCTGCCCCCTCCTTGTGCTCCCCGCAGAGCCCTGAGCTGGTGGTGCTGCTCTGCAGACTGAGGGCTGTGGTGCCCAAAAGCCATGGGGAGACAGTCCCAGGCAGATCCCTTCTGATCATTCACCATCTCCACGGGAACTGGTCACACAGCCCAGGCCTCCTGCCCCAACACATCGCCCCATGCCCTCCTCCCCGGAGCCCATGGAGAACCCAAGCACCACACCATGGCCTTGCAGGGGCAATCTCTTCAGCCTGTTTTTGACTTCAGCTTTGGAAGAAGAGCCCAACCTCCAGACACTGGCACTGAGCCTTTTATTACAGAGATGCGACGCAGGAGACCAGCTGTAACGTCATGCCAGAGACACGTACAAAGCTCTCTGGGTCAGACAGACTGGGTTCATGTCACTGGAGAAGTGGAGTGGATGCAGACATTCCTGGACAAACATGATTATCACAAACCAAATCCCCAAAGCAGAGGAGGAACAGTTCCTGAGATGAACTGGAAAATACTTGTAAAGGTTATTGCTGCTGAAAGACAAGTGATTGAATCAGCTTCTTCAGTGTGTCTTTGAGCTCCTGGTTCCTCATGCTGTAGATGAGGGGGTTCATTGTTGGGGGCACCACCGTGTACAGAACTGCCACGACCAGATTCAAAGATGGTGAAGAGATGGAGGGGGGCTTCAGGTAGGCAAACATGCCAGTGCTGAGAAATAGAGAGACCACGGCCAGGTGAGGCAGGCACGTGGAAAAGGCTTTGTGGCGTCCCTGCTCGGAGGGGATCCTCAGCACAGCCCTGAAGATCTGCGCATAGGACAGCACAATGAAAACAAAACACCCCAAAGCTAAGATAGCACTAAATATAAGAACCTCAAATTCCCTGAGGTATGAGTTGGAGCAGCAGAGCTTGAGGATCTGAGGGATTTCACAGAAGAACTGGTCTATGGCATTGCCTTGGCAGAGTGGCAGTGAAAATGTATTGGCAGTGTGCAGCACGGCATAGAGGAAACCACTGCCCCAGGCAGCTGCTGCCATGTTGGCACAAGCTCTGCTGCCCAGGAGGGTCCCGTAGTGCAGGGGTTTGCAGATGGCAACGTAGCGGTCATAGGCCATGAGGGTGAGAAGAGAATACTCCACTGACATCAAGAAGAGAAAGAAAAAGACCTGAGCAGTGCATCCTGCATAGGATATGGCCCTGGTGTCCCAGAGGGAGTTGGCCATGGATTTGGGGACAGTGGTGGAGATGGAGCCCAGGTCAAGGAGGGAGAGGTTGAGGAGGAAGAAGTACATGGGGGTGTGGAGGTGCCGGTCGCAGGCTACAGCGATGATGATGAGGCCATTGCCCAGGAGGGCAGCCAGGTAGATGCCCAGGAAGAGCCAGAAGTGCAAGAGCTGCAGCTCCCGCATGTCTGTGAATGCCAGGAGGAGGAACTGGGTGATGGAGCTGCTGTTGGACATTTGCTGCCTCCGGGCACTGTTCAAGAGGGAAAAGGCAGTGAGAAGTAGAGAAGACTTCTCTGAGCAAAACGGAAGGAATTTCTCATGGATTGTCCCCCTGCTACACACATCCCCTTTTCCTTTTCCAGGAGACCTTCCTTTGCCTCCGTGGTTGGAGCTTTGGTTGCTGCTGGCTGAGTGTGCCATGAGGAGCAGAGCCTCTGCTGACCAAATACCCAGGAGTCAGCCCTGCTCTGCAACAGTGGGTTCATGGGAATGGTAGGGGTGGGTGCCAGATCTTAGAGGGAGAGATCGCACTCATACGCTTCTCTGAAAAGGCAGCAAGCAGTACTGAGAGCAGAGGGATCCACTGCAGACCATTAAATGTCTCACCTCTTCTCAAGGTCTCAGCACCCCACTTCTAGCCAAGGACACATGTGGCTCCTTTCACCAACCCAACAGCATTTCTTCAGTTGTAGCATCTCTGTGCTTCTCCATGGGGCACATGGGGCACACAAAGGTGTTATTGGGCAGATTTGCACCCTGGAGGGCAGCTCACAGCTTGAAAGGACCCCTCAAGGAGATAGCCAAAGCCCTAAAGATAGTATCTCATTAAGGGATGACATCAACATTGGTGGGCAGCTGCTCTCAGCCTCTGTGCTCTTCAGAGGGAAATGGGCGAGATGCTGGAGAGCTGCGCCACGGCTCTGCTGCAGCTCTGGCTGCAGAGGAAGCGGTTCGTGGTTTGGACCCCACAGCCCCGAGGGCGGAGGCTTTGCTGGGTGGGAGAGAGGCAAGGGTCTTGCTCAGAGGAAGGGATCTGCATTGGAGGGGATGATATGGAGTTTTCTGAATTCTCCCTCCCATAACATTTCTGGTTTTAGTTTCCTCTCATTCTCTGATCATATCCCTGCTGCCTGGAGATTTTCCCCCTGGGAGATGTTTCCCTGTCCCATGCCTTTGTCCTGTCAGGGCTCAGAGCCCCCATCCCAGCCTCTGTGTACTCGTCTTTGCTCCAAGAAACCTGCCTGTTTGCAGGGCACTGGCTGCGCACATGGTCGTGCTTGCAGGTGGAAAAGGGCAGGTCAGAACAAACCTGATGGGTCCAGCAAAGCTGATGCTGGTGCTGTCCATAGGCAGAGGAGTGGCTGAAGGCACTTCAGGAGGCTCCTAGCAGATCTACTGATCACTCAAAGTTACAGTCCAGGGGTCTCAGTGACTTGTTCAAACCTGAGAGTTCCTTTTCCATTTCTTACTCTCCCCCCACCTCGCAACCGTAGGAAACTAAATAAAACCCCTGACCCTTTAAAGCTCTTTAACTTTACAGTAATCCCTGCTTTGACTTTCCTCTCAAAAAGTCCCCCAGGAAATGTCCTGGGGTGATGTGGAGCTCCGAGCAGCCCTGGCCCACGCAGCACCCTCCCAACAGCAGAAGGACCCTGCCCTGCCGGGGGTTGCTCCTTCCACCCACAGCTTCTCCCCAGAGTGCCGTGGGGAGCAGAGCCCCGGCACACAGAGCCCTGGGGTGCAGGGACCCTGCTCTGAAGGACAGCCCTGGGCACCCCTGGGTGCACACCCGGCTTCACACCCCTGCGGACAACCCCGGGAAAAGGGACCTGTCCCTCAGAGGGTGCAGCAGGGAAGCCCTGCTCTGCAGCACATCCTCTTCCTCTACACTAGAGAAACTGTGAAAGTCCTCCTGGCAGATGCCATAGGTTGTGGACAGCTTTGGGAGATCCCTCCAGGAACAGCAGCTTCATTGCCCTGCACGCACAGACTTACCACGTGGAGGACGGTGACGATTTCTCCCCCAGTGAGCTCTCAGCATCCACCTACCCCACACTGCCTTTAACCTCTCCCTGTCTCGCTTCTCTCCCCTCGCTGCCTGCAGGCAGTGCCCTCAGCCCTGCTGCGCTTTGCAGGGGAGCTGCTCCTGGGCAGAGCTGTCTTTGTGCAGCGCTGCTTGTTTGCCACGAGCTCCCTCCGTCCCAGGAGCCCAGCTCAGCAGCAGAGGAGCAGCCCAAGGTGCCTCTTTCTCTTCCCTCTCTGGGCTCCCTCCAGGTGTCCCTGGGGAACTTGCTGGGAACCAGGCTGAAGGAATCACTGATGTTCCCTCCCTCAGCTGGGGAAAGAAACTTATTTCCAGCAGTGTCATTTCTTTTGTCAGAGACAGAGTTGGGCAGGAGGATCAGCTTTTATTTTCCCAGAATTACGGAAGGAAACCAGGAAGGCTAGAAGGAGGGACATAATTTATCCAAACTGAGGGAAGGATTCAGCTGAGTCAATCAAGGCATCTCATTCTGGAAGGGGACTCAGCTCCCTCCCATGACTTCCACAAACCCTCAGCAGGTGAGATTCCTCTTGCCTCAATTTGGGCATGCACAAAATGGGCCCCTGCAGGTGAGCTGCTGGTCTCATCTGCCCTGTTAATTAATGGAGATGGAGGTCAGGAGTGAGCTGTTCAGACGAAAACACCTGGTGACATTTAAGGTGCCAGAGGTGGTCCAAGATAGATGCAGGTAGCTGCAAGCTCTGCTGGAGTAGTTCTCAGAGGCAGGACAGCATCTGGGGGCATTTTCTGGGAGGCTGGTGGGGCATTCCTTTGGCCAACTTAAAGGCTGTCTACAAAGAGGATGGGGGCTCTGTCTTCACACGGAGCCCCATGGGGAAGACAAGGGGCAGTGGGTTCAAGTTGCACTGGGAGAAGTTTCATCTTGACTTAAGAAAGAAATTTTTTAGAGTGAGAACAATCATTTGGTGGAACAACCTCTGCAGGGATGTGGTCGAGTCCCCATCACTGGAGGTTTTCAAGATGCAATTGGACAGGGTGATAGATAATCTCCCCTAGGGTCCCTTTCCCACAAAAGGTTGGACCAGATAATCTTTTGAGGTCCCTTCCAACCTGAGCTGTTCTATGATTCTCTGATTCTACTGAAATGACAGCACATGCCCAATTTAATTGGTAACAGAATCTGTTCCTATTCATGATGTTTACGGCAGCCTCTTGAAGTATTCAGCTGACCAAATGGAGTCATGTGCCATAGGGAGAGCTCAATCTCTCTCCTTCTATTCTCCATGAGCTGCATTTTCTAGAACTCCATCGACTGCGATGGCACTTGTCTCATGGACATCCCTACAATGCCAAAGCTAATTCACGGGAGCTATGTAATTTTATGGACAGGTAATCAGGCAAAAATGCCTGCAGGGATGAGCAAGGACTCCCTGACAAAACTCAAACACAAAGAAGAAGCACACAGGGGGTGAGAGCAGAGACAGGCAACCTGGGAGGAATAGAGAGACATTGTCCAAGCATGCAGAGCCAGGGCTGGGAAAGCCAAAGCCCAAACAGAATTGAACCTGGCCAGGGATATCAAAGGCACCAAGAAGGGCTTCTGTAAGAACATGGTTGCTAAAAGGAACGTTAGGGAAAATGGGGGCTCGCTGCTGGATGAGGAGGGGACCCTGTGACACAGGACATAGGAAAGGCTGAGGTACTGAATGCCGCCTTCACCTCAGCCTTTACTAGCAAGACTAACCTTCAGCAATCCCAGGTCTCAGAGACCAGGGGGAAAGGCTGGAGCAAGGAAGATGTAACCTTGCTAGAAACAGATCTGGTCACGGAATAGCTAAGCAAACAGGACATACAAAAGTCCATGGGCCCCAACGGGATGCATTCACGAGTGCTGAGGGACCTGGCAGATGTCATTGCAAGGCCACTCTTGATAATCTTGGATCACTCATGGTGACTGGGAGAAGTGCTCAAAGACTGGAGGAAATCAAATGTCAGTCCTGTCTTCAAGAAGGGCAAGAAGGAGGACCCAGGGACCTACAGACCGGTCAGCCTCATCTTGATCCCTGGGAACACGATGGAGCAGCTGATCCTGGAAACCATTCCCAGGCACATGAACAACAAGAAATTCATCAGGCGTTGTCAAGCATGGATTCACCAAGGGGGAGTCATGCTTGGCTGACCTGATAACCTTCTCCAATTAAATGATTGCCTTTGTAGACAAGAGGAGAGCAGTGGTTATTGTCTGCCTTGATTTCTGCAAGGCTTTTGACACTGTCTGCCATAAGATGCCCATAGAGAAGCTGTTGAAGTCTGGGCTGGATGATCAGACAGTGAGGTGGGTTGAAAATTGGCTGAATGGCTGAGCCCAATGAGTGGTGATCGGTGACATGAAGTCTAGCTGGAAGCCACTAACTAGAAGTGTGTCCTAAGGTTCAATACTGTGTCCAATCCTGCTCAAAATCTTCATAAATGATCTGGATGACAAGGCAGAGTGTACGCTCAACAGGTTTGCTGATGATGCCAAAATGGAAGGAGTAGCTGATAGACCAGAGGGTTGTGTTGCCATCCAGAGGGACCTCAACAGGCTGGAGAAATTGGCTCACAGGAACCTCCATGAAGTTCAACAAAAAGTGCCAAGTCCTGCCCCTGGGGAGGAACAACCCCACACACCAGTATATGCTGGGGGTCTCCCAGCTGGAAAGCAGCTTGGCAGAAAAGGCCCTGGGCATCCTGGTGGACACCAAGTTGAACATGAACCAGCAATGTGCCCTTGCGGGAAAGACGATGAATGTTATCCTGGGCTGCGTTAGACAACGTATTGCCAGCAGGTCAAAGGAAGTGATCCTTGGCCTCTCCTCAGCACTGGTGAGGCCACACCTGGAGTCCATTTCTGGGCTCCTTGGTACCGGAGAGGCATGGATATACCTGTAGAGAGTCCAACAAAGGGACATGAAGATGATGACAGGGGCTGGAGCATCTCTCCTATGGCAAGAGGCTGAGAGACCTGGGACTGTTCAGCCTGGGGAGGAGAATATTCAGGGAAGATCTTATCAAAGTATATAAATAGTTGAAGGGAGGGTTCAAGGAGGATGGAGCCAGGCTCTTTTCAGTGGTTCCCCAGGACCAGAGGCAATGGGCACAAACTGAAACACAAGAGGATCCCTAGGAACATCAGGAAACACTTATTTTTACTGTGAGAGTGACCAAACACTGGCACAGGTTTCCCAGGGAGGTTGTCAAGTCTCCCTCCCTGGAGATATTTAAAAGTCATCTGGACATGTTCCTGGGCCACCAGCTCTCTGATTCTGTGCAAGGCTGTTATGATGTCTTAGATCTACATGATGAGTGCCACAGGATGACCAAGACTGTCTAAATGCAGCTTCCAGATGGATGGATGATGCCATTAATAATAAAAATTAAGCACCATTGGAGACCACTGAGGAAAGCCAACGTTTGGGATTGAGAACTTCCTGGGAAGAGCGAAAAGGAAAGGTTGGGTCCCTGGGTGAAAAGTACCCCGTACTCTTGGGGTTAGTATCTGGTTCAGGACAGCTTCCTGAACAACACGTGCATCCATGGAGGGTGATTCCCTGGACCCACACCAGGCAGCAGCCAGGTTTCCCGGCGGGGCTTTCCATGCCCCCTTCCAGAAATGGCCATGTCTCTCCATTCAGCATTCATGGATCCCAAAATAGCAATTTAGGAAAGACTTCTATGTGATGGGAAGGCCTCCCTCAGGTACATCTGTCCTCCTTGAATCCAGGTCCTTGTGCAAGGCTCGGGTGGGTGGAGCTCATGTGGTGCCCACATTTGTCTGGCAGGTGGCTGGTTAGTGCCATTACCAAGCAGGGAGCGAGAGATTTGGTCCCAGGACAAGTTCTGCCCAAGTTGCAGTTGCAGCTCCCAGCTGTGGTGTCTCCAGTCACTGACCCATGGATGGGGTCTTTGATAAATAAAGCCCCATACATGTAAATGACCACAATTAATGTGGGTGACATGATGCCCTGATGCCAACATGGGAAGAAGTATTGATCTGCCTCTGCATTGGCTCTCATTACTCTTTCACATCTTTCCACGTGTACTCCTTAAACTGATCCCTTCTCAGCTTTCTGCAGTCTGCCTGATGGTCCCTTTAGCCAAATCCTGAATTATGTTCCTACCTGTCCTTTCCTATGTATTTCACTGAAGGTTTTCCACTAAGGTTGCCCACCTGTGGAAAGTGGACTTCAGTGGAGGCAACTTGGACTTGATATGCAGCTGAGGAATGTGTTTTATTTTTCATTGAACTATTCCTTTCTTTTCCTTTTTTTTTTTTTTTTTTTTTTTTTGGCAGGTAGGAAACAGCCTTCTGTGACTGTGCACAGCTGGTTCTCCAAATAAAGCAGGTGGGAACTGGTGCAAATGAGCTGAAACATTCCGCTACACAATTTAGTGGAAAAAGCTTGGATTTGAGAAGGCATGATGCAAGTCCCAGGTGGCTGATGGCAGCGTGTGTGGGAGGTGGGGGGGACAGAGTTTGCGCACACAGTGTCGTACAGAAAGGATCTTACTTTTCCCACATATTCAGACTTCATCAGGAGACAGTCTGGATCAATAAGAATTGGGGAAGGCTGGTACCACTTGTTCTGTGAGCCGAGAAATAAAGAAAACTGGTAAAAGAAGAAATCCTGTTTTATCGTTATTTATTACTGAAATCTTCTCAGTTTGGCTACACTCCTGGAGTCCCTCAACTCAGCCACACAATATTTGAAGAATTAGGGAGAATTACGCAGGGAGACTTGGCTTGTTATGGCATTTTGCGTGTTAATGAGCCCTCTGGTGCCAAGTTCCTGAACTGCAGGTACTGAAAGAGCGAACCAGGCTGTACTGGGTTTACGTGGCAAAGGTTTGGTAGTGGCGGGGTGGCGGGGGTGGCTTCTGTAAGAAGCTGCCAGAAGCTGCCCGCATGTCTGACAGAGCCAGTTCCAGCCGGCTCCAAGACAGACCCGCTGCTGGCCAAAGCCGAGCCCATTAATGACATTGGTAGCTCTTCTGTGATAACATATTTAAGAAGGGGAAGAAATTGTTGCACAACAGCAGACAGAAGAGAGGAGTGAGAATATGCGAGAGCAACAGCCCTGCAGACACCAAGGCCAGTGCAGAAGGAGGGGGAGGAGATGCTCCAGGCGCTGGAGCAGAGATTCCCCTGCAGCCCGTGGGGAAGACCATGGTGAGGCAGGCTGTCCCCCTGCAGCCCATGGAGGTCCACGGCGGAGCAGATATCCACCTGCAGCCTGTGGAGGACCCCACACCAGAGAAAGTGGATGTGCCCTGAAGGAGACTGTGACACCGTGAAGAGCCCACGCTGGAGCAGGTCTTCTGGCAGGACCTGTGACCCCATAGGGGACCCACGCTGGAGCAGTCTGTTCCTGAAGGACTGCAGCCCATGGGAAGGACTCACATTGGAGAAGTTTGTTCAGGCCTGTCTCCTGTGGATGGGACTGCATGCTGGAGCAGGAGAAGAGAGTGAGGAGGAAGGAGTGGCAAAGACAATGTGTGATGAACTGACTGCAACTCCCACTTGCCATCCCCCTGTGCGGCTCAGAGGGAGCAGGTGCAGAAATTGGGGGTGAAGTTGAGCCCTGGAAGAAGGGAGGGGTGGGGGGAAGGTGGTTTTAGTTTTGTTCTTATTTCTCATTGTCCTACTCTGATTTGATTGTCACAGTCAATAATTAAATTAATTTCCCCAAGATGAGTCTGTTTTGCCTGTGATGGTAATTGCTGAGTGATCTTCCTGTCCTTATCTCAACCCATGAGCCTTCCATCATATTTTCTCTCCCCCTGTCCTGCTGAGGAGGCGAAGCGATCAAGTGGCTTGCTGAGTACCTGGTGGCCAGCCAAGGTCAATCCACCACAGCTGTCCACCTGGCAAATCCTACCCCAGGTGTCCCTTGGGTCCCTAGAGTCATCACTGTGACTGAGGGGTGGGGAAAAGTCCCCCTGGCACAGTCCCCATGACAGACCTTGATGGCCCATCCTCCCACAGCCTTCCTGCCTTGGCATGCCTGCCAGCACACAGCCCCTTACTAGCCCTGGCTCTATTCCATGCAGGAGTTCGCAGAGAGCCCTGCTCTGGGGTCTGCCAAGATGTCCTGGTTTTGGGTGGGTAGAGTCAATTTTCTTTCTAGTAGCTGGTATAGTGTTATGTTTTGGGTTCAGTATGAGAAGAATGTTGATAACACACTGATGTTTTCACTTGTTGCTAAGTAGTGTTTAGTCTAAATCAAGGATTTTCCAGCTTCTCATGCCCAGCCAGCAAGAAGGCTGGAGGGGCACAAGAAGTTGGGAGGGGACACAGCCAGGGCAGCTGACCCAAACTGGCCAAAGGGGTATTCCATAGCAGGTGACATCAGGCCCAGTACCTGGAGTACAGTGTTCAGCTCTGGGGCCTCCAGCACAAGACATGGACCTGCTCAAGCAGGTCCAGAGGAGGGCCATGAAGATGATTAGGGGGCTGGAGCACCTCTCCTATGAGGCCAGGCTGAGAGAGTTGGGGTTGTTTAGCATGGAGAAAAGAAGGCTCCGGGGAGACCTTAGAGCAGCCTTCCAGTACTTCAAGGGGTCCTCCAAAAAAGACGGGGAAGGACTCTTTGTCAGGGAGCGCAGTGATAGGATGAGAGGTAATGGTTTTAAACTGAAGGAGGGTAGATTTAGATTAGATATTAGGAAGAAGTTCTCCACTGTGAGGGTGGTGAGGCACTGGAACAGGTTGCCCAGAGAGGTGGTAGATGCCCCATCACTGGCAGTGTTCAAGCTCAGGTTGGATGGGGCTTTGAGCACCCTGATCTGGTAAAAGATCACTCCATGGCAGGAGTGTTGGAACTAGATGATCTTTAAGGGTGCCTTCCAACCCAAACAATTCCATGATTCCCCCAGTATAGACGCTGATTCCAGCAGGAGGATGGGGCTGGTCAGATTTCAAGGATCAGCTCTCACCTGGACGGTGGAGAATGGCCCTCCCTGTGCTCCCCGCTGGCCCCGAGCTGGTGGTGCTGCTCTGCAGAGCAAGTGGGCTGTGGTGCCCATGAGGTGACTCCGCATGGCCATACTGGTCAGGGTGGGAAGCAGACCCAGCCAGCCGGGGATCACTGCTGCCAATCCCCCTCCCCAGGGTCTGTGGATGTGGCAGGTGTTTGAAGTGATGATGGTGCATTTCCAGTGACTGTAGATGTGTCCAGGCGTACCCCTAGATCCAGCTAACTTCACTAAAGGTGAAATGAATCACTCTCCAGATTCCCTTCCCTGTGCCTGACAGGTTCCCACTGCCTCCCCTGGGATTACAGAGTCCTTCCTTGCCTGCAGATACATGGATTTGATGTTTTTCCTCTGGGGGATTCCATCCTGAGAGATTTCTCACTTTGTGGGGCTCCAGTCACTTCACGCCTCAAGCACATGCTGTCCTTGGAGGTCCCCTGGGTTCTCCAGTCAGCTTGAGATTCACTTCATCTGAGTGTCACCTGTGGGACAGCCCTGGGTACGTAATGAAGTGACCATTCACCATCCAGGCCTTGTTCTCTGACAAGTTATAATGTCACAGTGAGCTTTTTGCTCCTGAAACCAGGGAGAAACAGTCCCATCTGGGGAGCAATTCTTTGGGACTATTCTTGGCACCAGATTTGGAAGATGAACGCAGCCTTCAGGCAGTGCGCTGGGGAGATCCTACTTGATTACAGAGATAAGACAGTCTGTGCTGACCCAGTCTTAGACATACATTTATATGGGCCCCATGTGAGACAGAAAAGATTCATTCCTCATTAGCAGCAGGAAGAATCCAAATATTTCTGTAGACACATAAGAAGCACAAACAGTAAAATAATTTCATCCAAAAAATTATCATGATCATGAAAACAAGCAAAACACAAGCCTGGAACAGGGTGCATCGGAAGTCATTTGTGGAGAGTGATGGGAACTTTATGACTACAGAAAAATGTCCATAAAATAGTTTTCCTAATGGCATCCTTGATCTCCTGGTTCCTCATGCTGTAGATGAGGGGGTTCAATGCTGGGGGCACCACCGAGTACAGAACTGCCATGACCAGATTCAAAGATGGTGAAGAGGTGGAAGTGGGCTTCAGGTAGGCAAACAGGACAGTGCTGAGAAACAGGGAGACCACGGCCAGGTGAGGCAGGCATGTGGAAAAGGCTTTGTGGCGTCCCTGCTCAGAGGGGATCCTCAGCACAGCCCTGAAGATCTGCACGTAGGACAGCACAATGAAAACAAAACACCCAATACCTGAACAAAGACAAAACACAAGAAGCCCAACTTCCCTGAGGTAGGAGTCTGAGCAGGAGAGCTTGAGGATCTGGGGAAGTTCACAGAAGAACTGGTCTATGGTATTGCCTTGGCAGAGTGGCAGTGAAAATGTATTGGCAGTGTGCCCCACAGCACTGAGGAAACCACCACCCCAGGCGGCTGCTGCCATGTTGGCACAAGCTCTGCTGCCCAGGAGGGTCCCGTAGTGCAGGGGTTTGCAGATGGCAACGTAGCGGTCATAGGCCATGACAGTGAGGAGATAAAACTCTCCTGTGACAAACAAGACAAACGTAGAGACCTGGGCAGCACATCCATAGTAGGAAATATCCCTGGTGTCCCAGAGGGAGTTGGCCATGGATTTGGGGACAGTGGTGGAGATGGAGCCCAGGTCGAGGAGGGAGAGGTTGAGGAGGAAGAAGTACATGGGGGTGTGGAGGTGCCGGTCGCAGGCTACAGCGATGATGATGAGGCCGTTGCCCAGGAGGGCAGCCAGGTAGATGCCCAGGAAGAGCCAGAAGTGCAAGAGCTGCAGCTCCCGCGTGTCTGCAAACTCCAGGAGGAGGAACTGGGTGATGGAGCTGCTGTTGGGCATTTGGTCCTTCTGGACATGGGGCCTGTTCAAGGAGGAAAAGTCAGTGGAGAGACTTCTTTAAGAAAAACCCTTGCGTTTTCTCGTGGAAATCCTCCTCCCTGATCTGAATGAGGAACAAGTCAGCTCATTCCCCAACCCTATCAAGTGAGTGACATGCCTGACATTTTAAAATGGAGCTTGGGCATCTAGTTCCCATGAAGACACTTCCAGGGCATATCTGCAGAGTCAGTATCAGGACAGAAGCTGATCTGCCCCCCACCATAAGCCCCAGAGAGCAAGACCACCACGGATACGTGGAGAAATGAAGAGAAATACTCCAGTGCTCGAAAAAAAATGAAGCAAGGAGAGAAAGACAGAAGCATGCAGTGAAGCCTCGTCCCTACCCAGCTGTGCACTCCATCTCAGAGTGTAGGTGCTTTGAGCCCCTTTGTTGTGTACCACATTGGAGGACACATGCAGCTCTCCTCTTCTGGAGGTCCGGCTACGGAGGAGGTGACTCATGCCCTGGACCCCATGGCCTCGTGGGCAGAGGTCATGCTGGGTGGGAGAGGAGACCAGGGGGGTAGCTCTGGGGAAGGCACCTGCACTGCAGGGGATGGCAGGGACATGCCCAAATCCCTCCTCCAGTGGCATTTCTGGCAGCAGCTCGCTCTCACTCCCTGCCCATGTCTCTGTTGCCTGGAGATGCCCCTGCCCAGAGCTGTTTCTCTGTCCTCACGTCTCCTCCCTGTCCATGTTCACAGACCCCATCCCACCCACTGCGTGCTCTTCTCTGCCCTGCAGACACCTCCTGGTAGCAGGGCACTGCCCAGAAATATCTCTGTGTGTGGGGAGTCTAAGAGACATCTGAGACAAGTCCTAGCGAGATTTGCAGCCTCAGTGCCTTCTCCAGAACGGAGAAAAATTCCAATCAACCACTGCCCACCCAGACAACCAAGAAAAGAAAACTCAAAGCACCCCCTCCTTTCCTTTCAGATAGCCCCAGCCTTGACCTTCCTCTTGAAAAGACTCCCCCAGAGATGTCCTCAGGGTGTTGTGGAGCTGTAAGCAGCCCTGACCCATGCAGCACCCTGCCGGCTGTCGCTCCTTCCACCCACAGCTTCTCCCCAGAGTGCCGTGGGGAGCAGAGCCCCGGCACACAGAGCCCTGGGGTGCAGGGACCCTGCTCTGAAGGACAGCCCTGGGCACCCCTGGGTGCACGCCCGGCTTCACACCCCTGCAGACAACCCCGGGAAAAGGGACCTGTCCCTCAGAGGGTGCAGCAGGGAAGCCCTGCTCTGCTGCACATCCTCTTCCTCTACACTAGAGAAACTGTGAAAGTCCTTTTGTGGCAGTCCTGGCAGATGCCATAGGTTGTGGACAGCTTTAGGAGATCCCTCCAGGATCAGCAGCTTCATTGCCCTGCACGCACAGACTTACCACGTGGAGGACGGTGACGATTTCTCCCCCAGTGAGCTCTCAGCATCCACCTACCCCACACTGCCTTTAACCTCTCCCTGTCTCGCTTCTCTCCCCTCGCTGCCTGCAGGCAGTGCCCTCAGCCCTGCTGCGCTTTGCAGGGGAGCTGCTCCTGGGCAGAGCTGTCTTTGTGCAGCGCTGCTCGTTTGCCACGAGCTCCCTCCGTCCCAGGAGCCCAGCTCAGCAGCAGAGGAGCAGCCCACGGCGTCACCTTCTGGGCTCCCTCTGGGTGTCCCTGGGGCTCTACCGTGAACCAGGCTGAAGGAATCACTGATGTCTCCTGTCAGAGATAGAGCTGGGCGTGAGAATAATCTTTCTCATCCCATTATAAGACAGGACAGCCAGACAGTGACAGGCAGGGATCACATTTGTCCAAGCTGAGGGAAGTGATTCAGCTGAGTCAATCAAAGCATCTCATTCTGGGTTTGTAGTCCTGGGGCTAGAAGGGGACTTTGGTCCCTCCCATGCCTGCCACAAACCCTCAGCAGGTGGGATTCCTCTCCTTAATTCAGGTGTGCACAAAATGGGCACCTGCAGGTGAGCTGCTGGTCTCATCTGCCCTGTTAATTAATGGAGATGGAGGTCAGGAGTGAGCTGTTCAGATGAAAACACCTGGTGACATTTGAGATGCCAGAGGTTGTCTGAGGTATGTGCAGGACAGCTGAACCTGTCCCTCTTTGTTGTTTTCTGGGCAGCCTACACAGGTTTTCAGTTGACCAAATCACGTCAGGTACCATAGGGAGATCTCAGCTTGACTCTGTCTTCACCATCAGCTGGGTTTTCTAGATCTCCTTTGACTATAATGACAGTTGTCTCACCAACATCCCCACATGGCCTAATGAAATTCAAAGCAGTCACTCTATTTATTGGCTAAATACAGACCTGTAGTGCTATGGGAGAGGGGTGGCTGGAGAGTAGCCCTGCAGAAAGGGATTTGGGGGTGCTGGTCGACAGCAGGCTCAGTATGAGCCAGCAGTGTGCCCTGGCAGCCAAGAGGGCAAACCCCATCCTGGGGTGCATCAAACGCAGCATAACCAGCCGGTCAAAAGAGGTGATTATCCAGCTGTGTTCAGTGTTGGTGTGGCCTCACTTTGAATACTTTGTGCAGTTCTGGGCCCCACAATTTAAGAACAATGTGAAGGTCCTTGAATGCGTCCAGAGGAGGGCAACAAAGCTGATGAAAGGGCTGGAAGGAATGTCCTATGAGGAGTGGCTAAGGACTTTGGGCTTGTCTAGTTTGGAGACAAGGAGGCTGAGGGGCGATGTCATCGCTCTCTACAGCTTCCAGAGGAGGGGAGGTGCTGACCTCTTCTCCCTAGTATCCAGTGAGAAGATGCGTGGGAATGATTCAAAGCTGCACCAGGGAAGGTTTAGACTTGACATTAGGAAGTGTTTCTTTACCAAGAGGGCGGTAAAACACTGGAATAGGCTTCCTAGAGAGGTAGTCATTGCCCCAAGCCTGTCAGAGTATAAGAGGCATTTGGACAATGCCCTTAATAACATGCTTTAACTTGGTCAGCCCTAAATCAGTCAGGCAGTTGGACTAGACGATCATTGTAGGTCCCTTCCAACTGAAATAGTCCTCTTCTCTTCTCTTCTCTTCTCTTCTCTTCTCTTCTCTTCTCTTCTCTTCTCTTCTCTTCTCTTCTCTTCTCTTCTCTTCTCTTCTCTTCTCTTCTCTTCTCTTCTCTTCTCTTCTCTTCTCTTCTCTCTCCTCTCTGATGCCAAGGCTTTCCCCAAAACCTTCATGTGTCTGGCAGGGATTGTCTGGTTCAGCCAGGTAGCTGATGAGAGAAACGGTGGGGTTGGGGAGCAGGGACACAGACTGCCCATGGAGTGTCTGACATAAAGGTTACTGATTTCCCTACATATTCAGACTCCATTAGGAGATGCTTAGGATTAATCTCAAGTGGAGATCGCTGACATCACTTAATCTGTAAGTACAAAAATGAAGAAAATTGGAAAACGAAGAAATCCTTTCTTAGTTTTAGTTACTATTGAAATGTTTTCACTTTGGCTGCACTCCTGAAATCTCTCTGATCAACCAAATAAGAACTGAGGAATTAAGGGAAATTTTGCCCAGAGACTTGGCTTGCTAGGGTGTTTTGCATGTTCATGAGCCCTCTGGTGCCAAGTTCCTGAACTGCAGATACTGAAAGTTTGAAGAAGCCTCTAGAGAAGTAAAAGTCAAAAGCAAACATCCAGGTTTCTGAGGGTGTTAGGGGGCATCACTGAGGGCCATCACTGAAGAGCCCATGGGTGGAATGACCAGACAGGTTGCCCACCCCTGGGGGCTGGTGAAGCAGGAAGTCAGCGGCACTGGTTACAGGTGGAAAATCAAATGTGGAGGTGGCTCCGAAAGCCTTCGATGTGCTTTGCCAAGCAAGATGGCCAAGCCTTGACCCTCATCCCCGGCAAAGCGGGAACCCTTCTCTCACGGGATGCTCAGCGCTCTTCCTGGGGGCAGTGTGATGTGGGGGTGTGCGATGCCGAGGGGAGCACAGCTCTAGGACACCTCCCATGCTCTATGGTGGTGAGGAAACGACGAGACCCTGGGGTTGTAAGGAACCGATGTCCTCTCCTGGGCCTCGCTGGAAAAGATAACAGCCATAGCTGAGAGGACAAGGACCTCAGTTCTGTTGGGAGTGGGTCTGGGCCCCACCAAGTCCCTTGGCTGTCCCTACCAAGTTGTCCTACACTATCCTATGCCTGTGCCTGTTTCCCTGCAGACTTTAAACACCTCCCTTCACAGTAGGTTCCTCTGGAGCCCCAGGGACACGTGGAGGGAGCGCAGAGGGGTCAGAGAAAGGGCTGCCTTGGGCTGGTCCTCTGCTGCTGGGCTCCTGGGACGGAGGGAGCTCATGGCAAAGGAGCAGCGCTGCACAAAGACAGCTCTGCCCAGGAGCAGCTCCTCTGCAAAGCGCAGCACTGCCTGCAGGCAGTGAGAGGAGAGGCGAGGAGCAAGAGAGAGGTTACAGGCAGTGTGGAGTGGGAGGATGCCGAGAGCTCACTGGGGAAGAATCATCATCACAGCTCATAACCCAGTAAGTCTCTGGCTGCAGGGCAATGTACCGGAGTTTCCTGGAGGGGTCTCCTAGAGCTGGCACATCCCAGAGCAGATAGGATCTGCCAGGATGGCTCTCAGGGTTTCTTTCGCGTGGAGAAGGATGTGCAGCAGAGCAGGGCTTCCCTGCTGCACCCTCTGGGCGACAGGGCATCATCACAGGTCCCTTTTCCCGGGGTTGTCCGCAGGGGTGTGAAGCCGGGCGTGCACCCAGGGGTGCCCAGGGCTGTCCTTCAGAGCAGGGTCCCTGCACCCCAGGGCTCTGTGTGCCGGGGCTCTGCTCCCCACGGCACTCTGGGGAGAAGCTGTGGGTGGAAGGAGCAACCCGCGGCAGGGCACGGTCCTTCTGCTGTTGGGAGGGTGCTGCAGGGATCAGGTCTGTTCACAGATCCAGATCACCCCTAGGACATTTCTGAGGGGAGTTTTCACAAGTGTTGTCGATGCAACATTTGTTATAAAGACAAAGAGCTTTCCTGAGTTTGCGCTTTCAGTTTCCTACTGCTGCTGAGGGTTAGGGAGAGGAGAGAAATGGGAAAGGAGATCACAGAATCACGGAGCAGGAGGATGCTGAGCAGCCTTCCCCTGTGACAGGTGCCTCTCAGGTGAGTGAGGATGTGCATGTGGTGATAGTCCCCCCCGCCCCTCTGTCGTGACCACGTCTGCAGCCGAAGGGCAGATGGAGGGCAATAGTTTGGAAGGCAGGTGCTGTCTCAGTGGTGACTGATTCAGAGCCGGTCACCTCTGTTCAAAAGGGTAAAACCAGAAAAAGGAAATCCCTCCCAGGGCACATTTCCAGAGGCAGGTGGCCCAAGTGCTAATGTCATTTCTCCCTTCAGGATGTAGAGACTATTCCCACAGGGGCATTTCATCCAGGCTCCTGCACTCAGCCCAGGGTGTCTATTGTCAGTGACCACCTCGATATACGGGGCTTTTTGCTGCTTCTGTCTACCAGCTGCTGTAGAGCGGGTCTGACTCCTGAGGAGCCCATCGGATGAGGGTCCTCCTCCTCATGGCACAGTCAGCCAGAGTAAATCAGAACAAAATCAGAACTGCCGTCCCTTGGTACTCGGCATGGGTGAGACCACACCTCAAATACTGTGTTCAGTTTCAGGTGCCTCAATACAAGAAAGACATCGAGGTGCTGGAGTGCATCCAAAGAAGGGCAACGAAGCTGGTGAAGGGTCTAGAGAACAATTCTTATGAGGAGTGGCTGAGGGAACTGGGTTTTTTTAGTGTGGAGAAGAGGAGGCTGAGGGGAGACTTTATCGCTCTCTACAACTACCTGAAAGGAGGTTGTAGCGAGGTGGGGGTCGTTCTCTTTTCCCAGGAAATAAGTGACAGGACAAGAGGAAACAGCCTGAAGTTGGACCAGGGGAGGTTTAGATTGGATATTAGGAAAAATTTATTCACTGAAAGTGTTGTCAAGCATTGGAGCAGGCTCAGCAGGGAAGTGGTTAAGTCACCATCCCTGGATGTATTTAAAAGATGTGTAGATGTGGTGCTTAGGGACCTGGTTTAGTGATGGACTTGGCAGTGTCAGGTTTACGGTTGGACTCAGTGATCTTAAGGATCTTTTCCAACCTAAATGATTCTATGATTCTGTGACTGGAGGGAGCAGCATGAAGTTCCTCTTGAGAAGGACAGAAACAATGTGGGTGGTTTCTCTGAGAAACAGAACAGGTTTTCCTCAGAGAAGCCTGCGCTGACTTCTCCATGTATTTTTCTCCTTGTACAGCACCCAAATCCCAGAGGCACCAAATGCCCAACAGCAGCTCCATCACCCAGTTCCTCCTCCTGGAGTTTGCAGACACGCGGGAGCTGCAGCTCTTGCACTTCTGGCTCTTCCTGGGCATCTACCTGGCTGCCCTCCTGGGCAACGGCCTCATCATCATCGCTGTAGCCTGCGACCAGCACCTCCACACCCCCATGTACTTCTTCCTCCTCAACCTCTCCCTCCTCGACCTGGGCTCCATCTCCACCACTGTCCCCAAATCCATGGCCAACTCCCTCTGGGACACCAGGGATATTTCCTATGCAGGATGCACTGCTCAGGTCTTTTTCTTTCTCTTCTTGATGTCAGTGGAGTATTTTCTTCTCACCCTCATGGCCTATGACCGCTACGTTGCCATCTGCAAACCCCTGCACTACGGGACCCTCCTGGGCAGCAGAGCTTGTGCCAACATGGCAGCAGCTGCCTGGGGCAGTGGTTTCCTCTATGCCGTGCTGCACACTGCCAATACATTTTCACTGCCACTCTGCCAAGGCAATACCATGGACCAGTTCTTCTGTGAACTTCCCCAGATCCTCAAGCTCTCCTGCTCAGACTCCTCCCTCAGGGAATTTGGGGTCCTTGTGGTTAGTGCTCTCGTATTTTGGGGCTGTTTTGTTTTCATTTTTTTCTCCTATGCACAGATCTTCAGGGCTGTGCTGAGGGTCCCCTCTGAGCAGGGACGCCACAAAGCCTTTTCCACGTGCCTGCCTCACCTGGCCGTGGTTTCCCTGTTTCTCAGCACTGGCATGTTTGCCTATTTGAAGCCCCTCTCCATCTCTTCCCCATCCCTGGACCTGGTCATGGCAGTTCTGTACTCGGTGGTGCCCCCAACAGTGAACCCCCTCATCTACAGCATGAGGAACCGGGAGCTCAAGGATGCCATTAGGAAACTGATTTCATCAACACCTTTGTAGTAGTGATAAACTTCCCATCTCTCTCCAGAAATCTCTTCCAGGCTATCCCATAGAAGTCTTGACCGTTTTCTTGTTCTTCTTCTTCTTCTTCTCATTATAATTTCTGTTTAGAATGTGACTACAGAAATGTTTGTTTTCTTCTACTGAGGCATGAACTTGCTCTCTGTCACCTGGAGCCGGTATAAAGGTGTCGACCACTGGGTCAGAGTTGAATCCCTCACAGCATCTAATAGAATGGGATCTCCTGTGTGCCATGGGCTTTTCTTCCAATGCTGGTGTCAGGAGTAGGCATGAGCGATTGGACCCCCAGAAGGACGTTGGTCAGGATTCTGCATGGCTGCAGGAGCAAAAACCTGTCAGTCACATTGTTACCCATTAGCAACTGAGGAAGGGATTTCAGACTCACCCATCAGTGTCTGGTGACAGTGGAGGCAATGACTGGTCACCGTGTTTCATACTTGGGGTTCTCCCCTATTGACTTGTCAGACGACATCATTCTTGAGGGTAACTGGAGCTGCCGGGAGAGCCTGAGGGATCTCCAGGGACAGTGAATTCCTCCAGTAGGCAGTGAGTAGAGCCCCACAAATTGAGAAAGCACCGAAGGTGGAGTCACCCACAGGTAAAGTGTTGAACTGAGGTATCCACGGGGAAAGGAGAACTCTGCAATCCCAGAGGAGGCAGCAGGGACCAGGCAGGTTGGTGAAGGTAGGCTGGAGAATGATTAGTGTCACCCTTATGCAGTGGAGGCCCACTCACCTGTAGTGTTAATGCACAAGAAGGACTTGGGTCCCTCAGAATCATTCCATCAGGGCTTGCAGACACTCGTACATGTCTTGGACCACCCCTGGCACCTCAAAAGCCTCCAGGTCTTCAGCATAAGCAGCTAACTGCCACCCTCCCTCCCCACTGATTAAAGAGGATATTCAGACCAGGGGCTCACATACAAGTTCCTCTTTTGTGCACACTTGAACTGCGGCAAGAGGAATCCCAGCTCCTGTGGGTCTGTGGGGTGCATGGGGGGAGCTGAATACCCATCCAGGCCAAGGGTTTCTAACCAGTGGCAGGATATCTGCCTTGGCTCAGCTGAATCACCTCCCTACTGTCCTGGTTTCAGCTGGGATAGAGTTAATTTTCTTTCTAGTAGCTGGTAGAGTGTTGTGGTTTGGGTTCAGTATGAGAAGAATATTGATAACACACTGCTGTTTTCAGTTGTTGCTAAGTCATGTTTAGTCTAAAGTCAAGGATTTTTCAGCTTTTCATGCCCAGCCAGCGAGAAAGGTGGAGGGGCACAAGAACTTGGCGCAGGACGCAGCCAGGGCAGCTGACCCCAGCTGACCAAAGGGATATTCCATACCATGTGACATCATGCCCAGTATATAAACTGGGGGGAGTGGGGGTGGGGGGATCACCGCTTAGGGACTAACTGGGCGTCGGTGGGCGGGTGGGGAGCAATTGCATTGTGCATCACTTGCATATTCCAATCCTTTTATTATTATTGTCATTTTATTATTGTTGTTATTAGTTTCTTCCTTTCTGTTCTATTAAACTGTTCTTATCTCAACCCACAAGTCTCACCTTTTTTTTCCCGATTCCCTCCCCATCCCACTGGGTCGGGGGGGAGTGAGTGAGTGAGTGGTTGCGTGGTGCTGAGTTGCTGGCTGGGGTTAAACCACAACACCTACACAGGGGAAAATGTACCTCTGGCTGCCTAGGTGTCCAGCCAAAAAAAGTAAAAGAAGTAGGGGTTAACAGAGGAGGAATCTCCATCTCTTTTTGGTACCCATTCTCTGATAAGCCAAACCACACTGCTGGAGTTAGCTGCTCTCTGCTCTTTGGAGAAGGAGCTCAAGGATGCACTGAGCAAATGGATTTCATAGCCATTTTTCATCTGTAATAACTTGCTAAGCCTTGTGTAGTCATGACACCCATGGTATCTCAGGTCAGTTCTGCATTCTGCTTGGTGTTCATTGCTATTGTTGTCTATGTGATCCTCATGTTCACACAGAAATGTCTGGATTCATCCCAACTCTGCTAATGCATAAACCTGTTGTGTCTGACCTTGAAGCATGTTGTGTATGTTTACAACACTGTCACAGCTGACTCCCCAGTACTATCTCTTTAAAAAATGTCATCTCACTGCAGAGATCTTCAGGGCAGGTCCTGAAGACCGGGCTATAATTCAAAAGATCATGCAAAGAATACAGGGAATAAATGGCACCCAAAAAGATCCTCTGGCTTTGCTTTGGTTCTCCAGTGGCCTGAAGGATGAGCTCAGCATCCCAGAGTGATATGATGGGGACCCAGGTCTGGATCCAGGGCTCAGGTGTCAGTGCCTAGTACAAATAGAGTTGGACAATTGTCTCATAGTTACCTGCCTTGAGCTGCCACACGTGCTATAGAGCTAATTGCAGACACTCATCCTTCTGGAGAGGAACCGGGAAAGCTCAGGGGCTCTGCAGGGACCGTGTGAGCCCAGGGGTGAGCAGGGAGCTTCACAAAATGAGAAACCATCCAAAGTGTAGTCTTAAAAAGGGAAAGCACTAAATCCGAGCGCGCAACGTGAATTGAGGACTCTGCAATCCCAGGAGAGGCAGCAAGCAGGAAGAGTCGTTGATTCCCGCAGTGGTAGAGAGGCCTTGTAGAGACATCTCGATAGATTAGCGTGCTGGGCAATCACCAACCATATGACATTCAACAAGGTCAAATGCTCAATTCCGCACCTGGGATGGTGTAATACTGGAGGTGCATATAGACTCGGGGACAAGAGGCTGGAATGCAGCCCTGTAGAAAGGGATCTGGGGGATTTGATTGATGGTAAGCTCAATATAAGTCAACAATGTGCCCTGGTGGTCAAAAGGGCCAACCATGTGTCCTGGGGTGCATTAAGCACTGTATAGCTAAGCAGCCAAAAGAAGTGATTGTCCCACTATACTCAGCATCAGTGTGGCCTCACCCCAAGCCCTACGTGCAGTTTTGGGCTCCACAATATAAGAAGGGTATAAAAATATTAGCATGTGTCCAAAGGAGGGCAACAAAGATGGTGAAAGGACTAGAGGGCATGACTTATGACGAGTGGCTGAGGATACCAAGTTTGTTCAGCTTAGAGGAGACTGAGGGGTGTCCTCATTGCTGTCTACAACTTCCTCGTGAGGGAGATGGAGAGAGGTGCTGATTTCTTCTCTCTGGTGTCCAGTGATAAGTCACGAGGGAGTGCCTTAACACTGCATCAGGGAAAGTTCAGATTGGATATTAGGAAAAAAGTTCTTCACTGAGAGCGTGGTCAAGCACTGGAACAAGCTCCCCAGGGAAGTGGTGATGGCCCCAAGTCTGTCGGTGTTCAAGAAGTGTTTGGACAATGCTCTTGGATATGTAGTTTAACCTTTAGGTTGCCCTGTGTGGAGTTGGGAGTTGGACTTAATGATCCTCATGGTTTCCTTGCAACTCAGGATATTCTATGATTCGATTATTCTTTTATAAGATTTGGGGTATAGCCACAAAACCAATCCCTCCAAAAAAGCCTACGCCCGACTGTCCCTTCCCACAGCAGGGGCAAAGGATAGCAGTGGAGGGTGCTGCAAGCCCACTGAGTCCAAGGCAGATGAGGACTTTGTCTGCAACAGTAAATGATAACAGAACAGGAAGAGATTTTTTTTTTTCCCCTCAGTCTCTGCAAGGAAGAAATAACTAAAAGTGCCTGATTGATCCTAGTTATTGCTAAGGAAAAATCCTTGAGTCTTGAGTTCAGCACACATCCATTACTGAGAATTGCCAATGGTATTTTTGGCATGCCTAAGAGAAACAGATCAGCTCTTAATTATGTCCATTGCAACCAATTAACAATGCCTGTCACTGGTGTGGACACAGCAGTCCTTAGGTGGATTAATGAATATGCACCACCCCCTCCATAAGAGCTGGTAGCTGCTGTCCCCTTGCCCAAAGGGACAGGAGGGCTAGGACTATCAGAGAGGCTGGTGATGCCTCCAGCCACAAGGGCTGCAAGCCTGCTCCACGCCTGAATATCCTTCTGGCCAGTGCAGGTATGGTTTCTGGCTCATTTTCCCCCTGGCTCCACAGTTTTCCTTTCTGCATCCTTATTTTCCAGTGCTGGGGACTGGAGGGGAGGAGAGGGAGAGGTGCTGTAGCAGGACCCTGCACACAGCCCTGCTGTCCTGGCATGCATTAACCCTTGCAGAAGGAAGAAGGTCTGACTTGCATTTATACAAAACTCCTTTGCATCACTGCCCTTTGTATGAGGAAGGAAACATGCCGTCTATGTCCACCACTATCCCAGGGCAAATGGTTCCCTCGTTCCTGGGGAGAGCCAAGATTCTTCTCCACATGTCTCCTCTTGGAAACTACCGCAGCACCGGCAGCTGTTTACGCATGCTCCCCTTACTGGAATAACCCCGACTTGGGGTCAAGGATTGCCGTGGGTTTGCAGTGGGAGTTAGCTGTGCTGCTCAAACCCTGTTTTACCTGCTTTTCTTCTCCATCCACTCAGCACAGCATTGCCAGCAGCTCCAGCGCTTCAGCTTATACAGCTCTTCACATGTCACTGAGAGCTAACACACCCCTTGTACGAGTGAGAGGCTCTGAAATGGTGTTTCCTTCCCTGCAGGTCTCAGGAGGTCTTTCAGTCACTTTCCCAAAATCACAGCTTACAAGAAAGAATTCACAGACCCTCCTCCACCCCTCTATCTCCAGGCTGTAACTTTCCTGCCCTTGTAGTGATTGCCTGCAGCGTGCTTGCACGTAGGTAGGTGTTGCCACTTTCTCCACTGTGAAGATGAGAAATGGGACTTCCCCAAAGGGGACGGTGCTTTCTAGGTGAGCTCCAGCCACTGTGCCATCACAGCTCCCCAGATCACAGAGAAGGAGCCATGTGTCCTTGAGCTACCTGTGCGCTCTCAGGAGCTGCAGCAAGGCCAGGAGCTGCCCACAGCGCCCACCAGCCGTTGCGTGTCCCAAGCCAACGCACAACACTGTTGTTGTCCCAGGAGGACAACCAACACTGCAAGCACAGAGGCCAGGAAAGGGGTTTTGTGAGAGATTGTCAAGCAAAAATTCTCTTTGTCACAGCAGCAGGCCACCTTGTACTTTCTGTGACCCGGGTGCTGTTTTTCTTGCTGCCTGATGTCTGGAGAAAACCCTTCATTTCCATGGGGAACAGCAACCAAACCCTCGCCACAGACTTCATCTTCCTGGGTTTCTCCAGCCTCGCGGAACTGCAGAAGCTGCTTCTTGTGGTGTTTTTGCTGCTGTACCTGGTCACTCTGAGCATGAATACCACTATAATGATTATCATATGGGTTGATCGGAGCCTGCACACACCCATGTACTTTTTCCTTTGCATCTTGTCATTTTCCGAGACTTGCTACACCTTTGTCATTGTCCCCAAGATGCTGGTAGACTTGATAGCAGAGAGAAAAACCATTTCCTTCCTAGGCTGTGCTGTACAAATGTACTTCTTCCTTTTCTTGGGGTGCTCCCACTCTTTCCTCCTGGCAGCCATGGGCTACGACCACTGCGTTGCCATCTCCCACCCCCTGCATTACAACAGAATCATGACTTGGCAAGTGTGTGCTCAGCTGGTGGTTGCTTCTGCTCTGAGTGGCTTTCTGGTTGCCCAGGTGGTTACCCCCTTGATATTTTGTTTGCCTTTCCAGACATCCAGGAAACTCAACCATTTCTTCTGCGACATCTCCCCTGTCCTCCGAGTGGCCTTTACTCACACAAACCTCAGTGAGGCCATTATCTTCACACTGGGTATCTCTGTCCTTACAATCCCACTGATGCTGATCCTTATTTCATACCTCTTTGTTGTCTTAGCCATCTTGCAGATCCCTTCAGCCACAGGGAGGCACAAAGCCTTTTCCACCTGCAGTGCTCACCTGATAGTAGTGATTGTTCATTACAGCTGTGCCTCCTTCATCTACCTGAGACCTGACTCCAGCTACTCATCGGATCAGGATGCATTGATCTCTGTCACTTATACCATCCTCACTCCCCTGCTCAACCCTATGATTTACAGCCTAAGGAACAAGGATGTCAAAATGGCTCTTCAAAAAGCAATCAGGAAAAACATACTATCTCAGAAAGTTTTCCAGTGAAGAGGTTAAGATGAGCTGCTTCATGACCAGGTATTTTCAGCCAACAACTTCCAAAAAAACATCACCCCTTTTCCATACATCCTTTTTTGCTCACAGAGAAGCTTTCAGGAATGACATGACAGCTAATCATGGTGTGTGGATTGTCCGGCTCATAGTTCACAAATGAGTTTCACCATGTCTAGTGCACACAGGCGACTCGTGGGGGGTTACAAAAGTGATCCAGCCTTGAGTTGCCTTGAGGCCCTGTCTCTCTGCAGAGATGACTCACGGGGAGCTGTGTAGACAGCTTAGCCCTGGGTTGTCTGATAAACCCTAAATTAAACAGGGCAGTGGCTGCACCATTCAGAGAACCAAAACCTGAACTGAGCCTTGAAATCCCTTAGCAAATAGCATGCCCTGAGTCTCAATCCAACCACTATCCAGTTGCTGAGGAAGCAAGGTAAAAAAAAAACCAAAACCTGGAGGGTTTCAGCTTCAGTTTCAAGTGACAACCTTGTGTATTCAAACAATCACAGACCAATGAAGGAAAGATAAGGGGAAACTCTACTCAGATATACATAAACCATTTAGGCATATATCATAATCCACTCAGACACAGTCATACACACCATTCCACAAGTCAGGGGATAAAAACTCTAAGATTCAGGTTGGAAATGGGGGGGAGTCACTTCTCTAACTATACAGTTGGCTTGCAAAGGAAACCCTTCCCCCCCCTTGATCGGGACGCCGGTCAAGGTAACTTCCCTGGGATTGAGAGTCCTTACCTGGAGGGGTAAGTGAATATTGTTTATGCTTTAAGTTTGTAAATGCGTTTCTGGTTGTCTGTGAATCGCTTATGGTTGTAATAATGTACTACTTTTGCCTTAAAAAATTGCAATAGTGCATTCCTCCATCGTATCTGTAAAACCTGCAATAGTGGCGTGTTAAGTCTGTATGTGAAGTTCAAATAAGTTGTTTGCTTGAACCTTGCAGTTAAGTCCTTTTCCGTCACACATGGCTGCTAAGAACCTGACATTAACAATCAACAAATTCGAGTCACAGTGAGACTGGAAACATGACTTTCAGTGAAACACAATTTTTTTTAAATTTAGAAACCCACATTTTCACTCCAGCGATAGTAGTTTCTTAGGTACAACTTTTTCACATGAGCCATTTACTAAATAAAAAGAATAGATGTTGAAATAATTTCACAGTGAAACTCCTGGGTTTTAAGATGGCAAACTCAGGGCCATGTTTGTATTGTGTATCAAGATACCACTGAACTCTGACACCCGCCCATCTGCGTGGTATTGTAGTGCCCATCAACAAAGCCTGCAGGGCCAGTAAACTACTTCAGCTTGTATCAGCCTGCCGTGGGCTAAATTTATCCACACAGCCATAAACCAAACCTCAGCTGATATGTTCACTTGCTGACCTGTGTGAAGCTGACCACAACCCTAAGATCTTAGACACTTGCAAAGCATGTGTCCGCCAGCTTCAGTGAGAATGAGAACATCTGTTGAGATGGACCTACAGAGTGGCTCTTCAGGAACAGTGCTCTCAGAAAAATGACTGAACGGGACCTCCATAGGTGCAATAACTGTGTTTTCCTTAAATCAATGGAGCCACCTGGGAAAGTGAAATTAGGAAAACTAGGAAGGGAAATATTTTCCAGAGGAAAAGACCCTGTGGTAGTGTTCTGCAGAAATACTCATTTTTAAAACCATGCTCCATCATCTTTCAGAACTTCTGTCATGCACAGTCAAGTGCTTCCCTCCCTTCACCCGTGAGACTGTCCAAGTGTCTCAGCACAGTCCTGTGCTGAGCTCGCTCTTCCCAACCCAGGGCGGTGGGCAGCACACGTGCAATGCCCAACACTGAGCCACCAATGATCTCTCCAACAGAGTTCTTGAGGAATGACAAAGGAAACAGGCTTCGTTTTCTGGACAGAATGAAAGGGTAGAAGGTAACAAACCAGAAAAACTAAAAGGCACCTGAAACTTTTCTCTATTTCTAGGGGGTTTTACCACATCAGAGATACAGTCACATTTCCTCCAAAACTTTGTATGTCACATTGCAATTTCTCTGGCTCAAACCCAGCAGAATTTCCTCTCTGCAGAATGAAGAGACTTTGGGGGGGTCAGTGTTTCCCTAGACAGAGACATTCACATTTCTAATCATGTCCCTTCGCTCTGAACATCAGTGCTCTTTCCGTTAAGCAGACTAGACTGCCGCTTTTTGGTGTTTCAGTGTGAGGTGTTTCCTCTGCTCCGAGGCAGTGTGTATTGCTCCTTTCCCACTCATTCTGTTTTTTTGTGGATGTGCAAACCCTTGGATGCAGCATTTCTTTAGAGCTCCCACTGTTGCAGTCTTTATTTCTAGGGGGTTTCAAAATACCAGAGATAGTCAAGTTTCCTCCAAAGCTTCATAGGTCACATTGCAATTTGACTGGCTTTAGTCTGGTGGAATTGCAGCCGCTCAGAGTAAAGAGCCTTTTGGGGGTCAGTGTTTTCCCAGGTATTCTTGTATGTAATCCAATTGTTTTGGTGTGAACATCAGTCCACTTCCTGTTAAGTTAAATAGATCTAAACTCTTTGGTCTCAATGTCCTCTGTAAAGCCTTGGCTGCAGCAGTTCAGTTCGGTTCAGGGATGATTCTGCTTTTGACAGCTACTCCCTGAGCTCTGATCACAGGTTGGGTTCTTTTGTCACATTATTTTCATTGCAAACATGCACTATTTATTGTGGGGTGAGTAGGTCTAGAATCAGGAGACTCCAGAGGGATACTGCCCTGAGCCCATGCAGCAGGTAGGGGATGGAGCAGAGAATGGAAGAGAGGGTGCTGCAACGCCAAAAGGCACCTGGGGACTTTTCATAGCCTTTAGCGGAGTGCTCTACACATGACACTGGGTAAATCAGGCACCACCAGCAGTGACTTGAGCCCATTTTCATGCAAAAAATGGATTGTGGAAGGAAGAAGCCTCTGCAAAAATGGTCCAAGCAAGAGATGGTGAAGGAGTCAGCATTTCACCCAAACAGTGAGAACCTGATAGACTGCAGGAGGAAAACCCTCTCCTTTCTGTTAATTGAAACTAAACCAGGCGAGTCCTTCCCTTGCTTTATGTCCTTCTTCATTAATTCCTGGTATGATGCTGTCAATAGTTTCAATAAAGGAATTGCAGAGCAGTTCCCCAAGGAAGTTGGTTTTTGCAGGGGCTGTTCGCAGACGTCTAGTGGTCCTTGGCTCATTTGCAGGGTTCAGCTCCCACCCGGCAGTGGTGGTGCCAGCGAGGAACAGGCTGGGGCTGCCTGTGCCACCCTGCGGTGTCCTGTCTGTGGTGCCACCATCAGGAAGAAGAGTGGAGAAACTGAAGCTGGAAGGGCCTTCCCAAGCTCTGTTCAGAACATCACCAGCTTCAAAGGCAGACCCAGTTCTCCAGGGCCTTTTGACGATTGCTTTGCAGGAATGGCTGCAGGAAAAAAGCTGTGAAATGATGGATGAGAGGCTTGGCTCCTCTTGGCACAGAGTTTGGAAATGCCAGCCTGCCCCAGCAATCGTGTCGGAGCCCCCTGAGACCAGGCGTCTCCCAGGACCTAGCTATCCAGGCTTCCCTCTGCCCATGGCACTGGCAACCTTGCCCTCTACCTGTGACTTGCAAAGGGCAGGGGGGACTCTGGCATGGCGGGGGGGATCCTGGATCTGACATTGGAAAGGCTCTTGGCTTGGCATTTTTAGGGACACAGGTGGGGGAGGTGTGTGGGGGGGTCTTCAAGTGTCTCTGAAGAAGCCCAAGCATTGCCCATTGCAGCAAGGAGAGCAGGGTGATGCCACGGCCACGTGGGAAAGCCGTGCTCCAGCAGATCAGCCTTTCAGCAGGGAAGGGCATTTCCATCTCTCGCAGAGGGCTGTGGCCACTGCTGCACGGTGCCAGCAGCTCCCCAGATCCCACCGTCATTGTCCTTGCTGTCTCCTGAAGCAGCTGCTTCTACTGGGTCCCTTCTCCTTGCCCATGGGAGATCCTGGAACCTGTCTCCCATGCTCCCTGAGGAAAACCCCTGCCCTGGCACTTCAAATCCTCATTGGCCTTTGTCTCTACGTTGCTCCCCAAAAGCTGCCGTCAAGCGCGGTCTGACTGATCTGGGGCAGGTAAAAGGCAGCAAGGGTGGGGAAGGGTTTCGGTGCAAGGGATAGACTGGGCAGGAGGCAGGTTGGAGGTCCATGAAGTCAGGAGCCACGTGGGAAAGACATACAGGG
Source organism: Aquila chrysaetos chrysaetos (assembly GCF_900496995.4). Classification (NCBI taxonomy): domain Eukaryota; kingdom Metazoa; phylum Chordata; class Aves; order Accipitriformes; family Accipitridae; genus Aquila; species Aquila chrysaetos. Next base: position 42,472,214 of record NC_044014.1, on the reverse strand, counting down.
GCTGGGTGCTCAACACCCCTCCAAAGACACTGGCACATAGGGAGGCAAACCAGGAGCTGCGTGGTCAGCACACAGACATGGGGAACGTTTCTCGGGTGCAGGGTTCACCCAAGTCTCCCCAAAGCCGGCTGGATGGCCCTGGTGTGAAGCCAGACCTCGCTGTGGCTGTACCTGGAGGCTCAGCCCAGATCCTACACCTCCCTCTTAGCACAGGGAGCCCCAGCTGCCCGGGTCATCTCCATCCTGCAGGTGCATGCAGAAAGAGAGGTTTCACAGAGAAATAATATCACCTGTGCTACGGAGTCTATGCCGGAGCTGGTGCTGCAGCGATGAAGGCACCTTTCAAGAACCACATACTGAGATGGTCTTGCAGGTCGCATGGTCGTGGACCTCGCTAAGACAACCTTTGAGAAGCTGGGTGCCCAGTTCCCCTGGAGAAGGGATCTGCCTGGGACTGCCTTCCCGTGGCTTTCAGGCATCACAGCCTGCTCACTCTGCACAGCAACCCCACCAGCTCGGGGCCCTGCGGGGAGCATGGGGAGGGGGTGGGAATGGCTGGCCAGGCCAGCATGGACACACTCCCATGGGGAAAGGCTCTCCTGGGGCAGGGATGTCCCCGGAGAAGAGCAGAGGAGCAACTGTGTGCTTCCAGGGGGTAAAAAATGACCAAGAGAAACCTATTTCTCAATGCACAGGGAGACACTGGCCTCTGTCTCCTCATGCCATGGCTGGCCCCCAGTGCTGGGGCTGATGCAGAAGACAACCCACCTCTCTGCCCTCCAGGACCTGCTGTGCCCTTCAGACGGGACGGTGTTGTCGTGTGAGTGCCCAGAGCTCTGCAGCACCCTGTGGTGGGCGCTGCCATGGGGTCAGCCCACGCTGGGCTGCTGCGCTGGGGAGAGGCTGTGGTGGAGAGCCATGGAGAAGCAGGGCTGGGCTAGAAAGTGCCTGGCAGAGGAAAATGCCAAAGTTAATGGGTTAGTTTTGTCTGTGCAGCCACCTCCATCCTCCTGCTGGATCAGTGCCTACATCGGGGGACCGGCCAGGCCTCCCGGCTTCTCCCCTGTCCCAGACCCCAGAGCAGGATTGTCTGCGAAGCCTCCTGTGGGGCACGTCCTGAGCAAGGCAGGGACTGGGAGCTGGGAGAGGCTGCCTAACAGGAGGTCCATGGGGGGGCACAGGGCACCATGGGCTGTCCTGGGCATCATACCGGGGGGACCATTCCACACCCCCAAACATACCCCGTCCCAGGCATGCTGTGCCCGCACAGCAGGGCCGTGGGACCCCGTGTGGGGCAGCGGGGCTGGGCCAGCACAGGGACAGGGCAATGACAGGGGCCACGAAGCAGCTGCCAGGGAGCGACAGCAACAACGGATACAAACAAGGCATTTAGCTGCGTTGCCTTCGTCGCGCAGGTATGATTTTGGGAAAGCTTGAGATTGCTGGTGGTTGCAAGGGTAGTCAGAAGGAAAGAGAAGAGCGTTGATCATTGCGTTGGAGACCAAGGCTGAAGAAGGAAAATGCAGGGCTGCTCCGGAACGGGGAGGGTGATTTAGATGGGGCTGAGGGACTAAATTCCGTCTTTGCCTGAGTCTTAACTGAAAAGGTCTCTAGGACTCTGTGCCCAGTGAAAGGGTTCAAGGAGGAGGAGAGCACATATTGGCAGGAAGCTCATGAAATCCAGTAAGGACAAATGCCAGTTTTTGCCCTAGAAGGGGATTAAACCCTGGCAATGGCACAGGCTGGGGGCTGCTGGGCTGGGAGCAGCTCTCTGGGAATGGTCTTGGTGGCCAGTGAGCTGGAGAGGAGGCAGCCATGTTGCCTGACAAAGCAAGGAAGGGTTGGTGTGGTTAAGCCCAGCCAGGCAAGTAGCACCATGCAGCTGCTCACTTACTCCCCCCGCACCCAGTGGGATGGGGAGGAGAATCAGAAAGAAAAAGTAAAAACTCCTGGTTTGAGATAAGAACAATTTGATAACTCAAGTAAATAAAATGTAATACTAACAATACTACCTCTACTACTAACAACAACAACAACAATAATAAATATAACAACAACAATAATAATAATGAATATAATTTTTTTTTTTTAAATTAAAAAAAAGAATTAAAACCCAAGAAATGACAAGTGATGCACAATGCAACTGCTCACCACGTGCTGACCAATGCCTGAGCAGCGATCCACCCCTCCCAGCCAATTCCCCCCAGTTTATATACTGAGCATGATGTTCTATGGTATGGAATATCCCTTTGGCTAGTTCGGGCCAGCTGTCCTGGCTATGGTCCCTCCCAACTTCTTGTACACCTGTTTGCTGGCAGAGCATGGGAAACTAAACAATCCTTAACTTAGGATAAGCGCTACTTAGCAACAACTAAACCATCAGTGCTTTAACAACATTATTCTCACACTAAACCCAAAACACACTGCACCAGCTGCTAAGAAGAAAATGAACTCTATGCCAGCTGAAACCAGGACACAGGCAAAGTGGGATCATGCCTTTGGAGATGTGGGTTTGTATTGGGTTTGTGTAGCAAGGTTTTGGTAGCATGTTACTGTTAGTGTCTTTAGTGAAAGTAGAACTAAGGCAATTATGTGGCTGGGTTGAGCCCAGGTGGGAGCTAAGCCCTGCTCCCCAAGCTGGGCAGGGCAAATCAGAATAAGGGACTGCTGCTATCAGTTTTTTCTTTCCCTCCTCTGGCTTTGCTGAGGGGAGTGAAGAGCCTGGGTTTTTTTCTAGAGCCACAGGACGCCTTGGGTTGGAAGGGACCTTAAATGTTAGGAGGCTGCGGCATAGGCAGGCAAGAGGGGAGAGCCGTCCCTGGGTGGGCTCGAACCACCAAGCTTTCGGTTAACAGCCGAACGCGCTAACCGATTGCGCCACAGAGACTCCCGAAGGGGGCTCCCTGGGGCTTCCCAACGGCAGGCAGATGTTTGGCCATCGCCAGGGAAGCAGAGCTTCCTCACGCGTAATGGTGACTTGGGAAGAGCAACACCACAACCCTCAATGCCCACCCTTCATCCTTGTCTCCTGAGCGACGGACCTCCCCTCCCACGGCATTCCTGGTCGCAGTCCTGGCCCGTTCCCTGCCCGCTGCAGACCACCCATCTGCAATGCAAAGGCGGGCACCAAATTCACTCCTCCTGGAGCCTTGCACAAGTGCTTACACCTCAAGAAGCACAAAGGGGCCTCGGGGAGGTTCTCCCCTCCACAAGATGTGCTTCCTCAACTGGGGTTTTTAGCATGCATGAATGGTGACTGGAGAAACGTGGTCATCCCCCTGACAATGAGATGGAAGCCTTAAGACACCTTAGCACATCCTTCCAACCATGTGCAAACCCCGAAATGGGAAGCCGTGATGTCTGTGGGTGGAGGAGGAATAGGGTCTGACCTGGAATGTGACTGAAGGACTCTGAACAACGGAGAGGTTACCATCATGTTACTGATTTGTCATTGATTTATTATTAGTTAGAATTAATCATATTTAATTTAATATTTTAGCAAAATCGTATGTATGTTGTATCTTATACAATTTAAACCACCAACCAGTGTCTGTTGTGAAATCCCTGTATAGCCCCGTATCAAGGCCGGAGAAATTGGCTAAAATCATCTAGTAGGAACATTTAGAAGTTAGATAACAAGATAAGAAATACCTGACGACCACGTTGAGCCACGGGTGGTGTAAGAGTTGTCAGTACGTTACCTGACAACGGCCTGTTTGGAACGCAGCGGCCAATCCCCAAGGATAGAATGTGCAGTACAAGGCTCCTGGAAGGTCCCTGGCTAGAGCCGTTAGAGATAACCGCATAGCTACTCGTCAAAAAGGATGGATTGCACCTGTTGCCCATAACATCGATGAAGAAATCATGAACTCTAGACGAATTTGCTTCATTATAATACCAAAACACACCTCCTGGTCAAAAGCTACCCGCCTCCAAGACTTACCACGCCTCGGAGAGACCTTCACTGCGCCTGCGTAAAGGACATTTTCATATGCTAATGATTTCCCGGAAGTTTAATGAATAACTTTTCTTGGAAATCTAATGACTATGCATCAATAAGTCTTAATATAAGGTGTATTGTTTTGGTGACAGGTGTGCGTGGCTCGTGAGAGGACTCGCCCGCGCACCCGGCCGTCCATAAAGAAGTGTCTGCTTATCTACACTAAATTGGTGTTGATAAGTTCTTCATTCCGAGCTTTTCGGTAACAATCATGTGTGCGTGCCTCACCCCGGGAGATGGGGAAATGCCCTCTGCTGTGGCGTGGCTAGACAGTGCTCAACATGCTCCATGAGCTGACCTGCCTCTTGTCCTCCCCTTCGCTCCCCACACTGGATGGACCTCAGGAAGCCTTTTGCTTCCTTCTAGGCTGGTGCATTCTTTCAATATCTGCAGTTCAGGAACTCGGCACCAAAGGCCCTCGTTAACATGCAAAGTGCCACAAGAAGCCACATAATAGAATTCTAGAATCATAGAATAGTTTGGCTTGGAAGGGACCTTTCAAGTGTTACCAGAAGTCAGCACTTCAGAAACTCTCTAAGACTCCATTTTGGAGTTTTAGAAAGGCAGGCATTCTTCATTGCATCGCTGGGTGCATGGGGGGATCGTTCCACCTATCGTGCATACCAATTCTTTCAAACAGTTGAGATTATATACAAAATGGACATACATAGTCATGATTTTTCCTGGAAACAATTCACACATTCATCTGAATTCCAGGAAACTCATTAGTATATGTAAATGTCCTTGGCGCAGGCGCACTCGGATCTTTGGTGATCTTCAGGGGTCCTCTGGTGGTCTTTGATAGTCTTCCTCACTTGTCCACTAGTCGACCCTTTCTAGTGATTCTGCGCGGTTGGACACTTTACATGTTCGATACAACTTATGCTAAAGAATGTTGATTAGTACCTCTACTATCCATCTTTTCTCGCTAGACATTCTTTGTCACAAACCACATTGACACTCTGCAGCCGTACCCGGGAGAAGGCAGCCATTGTGTCCTGTCCCTCTGACAATGCAGCAGGGAAGCCTTGCTCAGCAGCACGTCTTCCTACAAACTGTGAGGGTTGTTCTGACAGATGCTTTGGATGTGCCAGGTTTTGGAGACTCCTCCAGGAAACTCACGCATGTGCACTGCCCTGCAGCCGAGTCTTCCCAGAAGTCCTTCTCCCACACTGGGAGCTCAGCTGTCCTCCCACTGACCTCTCTCTGCCTCACTCGTCTCCCCTCGCTACCTGCAGGCAGTGCCTTCAGCCCTGCTGCGCTTCGCAGGGGAGCTGCTCCTGGGCAGAGCCGTCTCTCACAAGCGCTGCCCACTTGCTGGGAGCTCCCTCCGTCCCAGGAGGCCGGCCCAGCTCAGGAGCAGAGGACCAGCCCAAGGCTTCACTTTCTCTGCCTCTTCTGGGCTCCCTGGAGATGTCTCAGCTCCTGAAAGGCAGCGGAGTCACCCTTGGGGAATGGACTTTTTAGCTGACTGCAGTAATCACCAATTGTCCCTCTCTAAAGAGTGGAGAGAGAGCGATTCCAAAAGCATGGTTTGTCCTACCAGAGCGCAGATGTCTATGAGAGGTGTAGATGTTCCCCTCTGGGCACTGATATTCTCGGCCCATGACAAAAAGGACACACAGGCAGTGACAGGGAGGTGTTGGTTAAACGCTCTGGCTGGGCAGGGATTCAGCTGAAGCAATGCAGACATCTCATCCCCAGCTGGAAGCCCTTGGGATGAAGCAGGATTCAGATCCCCCCATGCATCCCACAGACCCACAGTGTTACGGGATGTCAAGACTGGCCACCGCTTCCAGGGACTGCAGCCAAGGACCCCCTCCTACCATGCCCCTGGAGCCCAGACCAGTACCACCAGTACACTCCTGCCTGGCTGCTGGAGCCCAGCCCGGTGCCTGGGCATCTGGAGTCTTTGCCCAGGCTGAGGGATGCAGCTGCCACTTTTCAGCTTGCAGCTGCAACTTCTAGCAAGCTGAGCAACGCATCCCAGAGATGCACACACACACCACACACAGACACAGCTGCGGAGAGGACACTGACACGGCCAGTCACACAGACGAGGCGCTGCCGTCAACAGTACCCTCATGGAGGACTCTCATAAAACACAGAGACAAGCCATGTCCCCCTCCTCCTCTTGGGCTGCCAGAGACAGGAGGTCACTAGTGGCAGGCACACACACAACACACCTATACGTTCACAAGCACACGCGTGTTCATGGATCCCCAGAGTACTGCCACAGCCTCTCTGCCCTGCCAGTACCCCCTGCCCAGATTCCGGCCCTGCGACCACCCACCACGAGTCGCCTACTTGCTGACTGGTCCGTCTTGGTGCTCCCTGCAAACATGCAGCACTCACACATTTGTGCTGCAGGAACCCCACAGCCACCCAGCACAGACCCTCTGCCCACCTGATAGCCCAGCCAGGGCCCGGCTGCACTGGGACCCACGCCAGTAGCTGGCACCACAAGCCAGGGGTGCCTACACCCCCCCGGTTGACTCCAGTAGCTGGCACCCAGTCCACCCACGCCAACCCCCCCAGTAGCTGGCACATAGTCCCTTCAGTACACATCCACTCAGGATAGAGAGTGACATTGTGCAGAGAGATCATTAGGAAAAGATTTAATAAGAACATAGAAGAAGACAGGACAGACATCATCTGTGTCCTGCTACCAATCACTTGTCTCCAGCCAGAATCCGGTGTCATCAGGCTGTCCGTCATCTGAAACTTCTTCAACAAGATTAGAGGGGACGAAGCCTCTTGTGCCGTCGGTCAGCTCTCCCACGTACCAACCGTCTTCGTCCACGTCTCCAAAGACGTACACGTATTGTCCAGCAACTAGAGGAAGCTCTAGTTCAGGCCGCTCGTTGGGACCATTGAAAGGATCATAGCTGTATCGAGCTATGAACACTCGCAGCACCGCCGGTTGTTTCCTCATAGCCGCCAGGAGGATGGACTCCTTGTCTGCAGCCCCGTCAGCCTGGCACGGCCTGGAAATGATACCGTTGGATCTTTCTCTTTCCAGCCCTTCAAGTTCCTGAAGTAGCTGCTGGTGTTGCTCATTTAGCTTCTGATACCAAACCAGCTGGGCTTCGAAACAGTTGCAGGGTTTCTTGGTGTTCCCCGTGTGCTTCTGCCTGAGCCCTCGGCAAACACTTGCCTTGCTCTTCTTTCCTCTGGAGCTCTAACTTTGTCTCCTCAAGCTCCTTCCCCAGCTGTTGACTCCTTTCTGCCATTTCTCTCATGGCTTCCAGTTTGCGCTCCGCCTCTTCCAGCTGGGTTTGAAGACAGACCTTCATCTGGATGGCAGCATCTTGCTCCACTGCCACTCGCGCCAGTTGCCCTTTCAGGTTGGCATTTTCAGCTGGAACATGCTCTGTCAAACCCATCTGCCCATGGAGGCGAGCATTCTCTTTAGCCAGGCGGGTGTTTTCATTTGTCACCTCCAAGAGCTGCACCTCTAACTCCTCACCAGTTGGGCTGTGGGCGCTCACATGATCAGAGGCCTCTTCACCTGCAGCCACTTGGGCCTGCAGCTCCTCAGCTGCCTTCTCTGAGAAGTCATGCTGCTTGTCTTGTGCCAGCAAAGCTCCAGCAGGCTCTCCCATTTCTCCACCCCTCTGCTGAGGAAGCGATGCCATGCACAGTTCCTCAGTGGGGCTTTGGATGGGCAGTGGCACTTGAGTATTGATCAGGCAACCCATGGTCGCCTGCAGTTGCCTGGACCTTTCTTCCAGCCGCGAGGCGAGGGCAGCTAGGTGAGCATTTATCTGCCGCAGCCTCTCTGCCTCCTTGCGCGCTTCTGGAGAGCATTCCTTTTTCAGGAGGCGGTTCTCCATCTCAAGGGCACTCTGTTGCCTCTCCAGGTCTTCGAGAAGGCGCCGCAGGCGGCTGTTCTGCTTCAGGAGCACCAGGTCTTCCCCCTCTGGCACCTGGAGCTGAGCATCTGCCACAGCCTTGCATGTTGTTTGCTGCCCAGCGCTGCGGCTTTCCGGCGGTCTTTCCTGGGGTGCCGCCGGGGCCTGGGGCCCTTCTCTGCCAGAGGAGCAGGAGCTCTGCGTCTCCTGATGGCCCTGGTGCCCAGGAGGGCCTTCGGGCTGGGCCGTGCAGGGGGAGGCGGGCAGCTCGCCCTCGAACCGCTGCAGGATGTATTTGAGGAAGAGTCTCCTCTCCAGCTGCAGCTGGTTCTGGAGGTGGCGGATGCGGGCGGGCTGGTAGCCATCCGTCTCCCCACTGTAGCTTGCTGAGGACCTCCTGGAGCTTGCTTTGGGCCTCCCCGCTGCTCTTGCTGGGCCTCACCATCTCCTCGGCCAGCTGCCGCTGCAGGTCCCGCGTCTGGTGAACGGCGGCAGTACGTGCCTGCCGCAGCAGCTCCTGTCCCTCGCGGAGCTCAGCCTCCTTCCAGCGCAGCAGCTGGCGGTCTCTGCCACCCGCTGCCGCTGGTTCAGCTCCTGCAGCCGCCGCACCTCCTGAGCCTGTCGCTGCTCCCACTCAGATCGGAGCCGCTCTGCCAGGAGCTGCCGCTCCCTCTCCAGGGCCGCCTTCAGCTCCCGGGTTTCGGCAGCGAAGCGGTGGCGCAGCTCTTGGGTGCGGAGCCGCTCTTCCTTCAGCTCGGCCTGTCGCGCTTCCCGCTCCCGCCTCTGCTCCTCCTTCTGCGCAAGGCTGCCGGGGGCTTGCGCCGGGCCCCGGCGGGGCAGGGGGTGGCTGCGCGCCGCTGGCCCCCGTCCCGCAACGCCCCGCGCCATGGCGTCAGCTACCAGGCGCTGCTGCCAAAGCTCACCAACGGTTGCGTTCCCTGGGTCTGTGAGGGGCGGCAGCCCCCCGACCCTGTTGCAGCTGCTGCCTCCCTTCCTGTGCAGAAGCAAAGACAGCGACTGCCACGGCCCGGGTGGCTGAGCGTGGCCTTATATACCTGTCCCTGGCCCCTGCTCACAACGAGGGGTGGGGCAGTATGGCCTTTTATGGCATGTCCTGGCCCCTGCTCACAATGAGGGGTGGGGCAGTATGGCCTTTTATGGCATGTCTTGGCCCCTGCTCAAAAGGAGGGCCACGGCATTTTACATAAGAAAATGCCAAAAGACAAAGATGTCTTCCGAGACATGGGAAGAGAACTTGACCAACTGACCTCTTCCGTAGAAGTGGGTTTGCTGCTAGAAGAAACCAGACCAAACTGGCTGAAAGCGGCAAAGTGGCAACAAAATTGTGCAAACTCAGCTAATAAACATGCATTAAGCGTCGTTGCAGGGGCGGGGTCGCGTTTACAAATGCTCAAAAGCGAATGGTAACAGGCGATATCATGGCCAAAGCCAACAGTTTGTGTAAATTGTAAATAGGAACACGTGAGTAGTTTTAGGGTTTCGTATAAGGACTCAAGAGCTGTAACACGGGGTCCTCCTCACGCTCCCAGCCGAGAGGCACCTTCATTGCCAGCAATGAAAAGGGGTTACAACTAGTGTGCACTTCTGCTGCCTTCTTTCCAGTAGTGGCACACAAACTAGAAGAGAACTAAAAAATGCAAACAAATCCACTTTGGGAACATCTCTGAAGTCCTAACCCTGCAGCAGAGAGCCTGGGAGATCCAAGATCCCTCCCTCTGCTCTGCATTTTGGCATTGGAGGTGAAATCACCCCCGTCAGAGGCATTGTTTTGATGTTCTTTACAGCCTAAAGCACCACACAGGGCAGGGGCTACACCAGGAAACCTCAGGAGGGATCACGCTCCTCTGGAGCAAAAGCTTCGGTGTTCCTAGGACTCTGAGGAGGCACGGCATGCCGATAGCTCCCTTTGTTCAGGGAACTGGTCAAATGACCTGTCTCCATTTCCCTGATGGTGTTTGAGATGCCTGGCTCGTGTGCACACTCTGTGGATGCTGAAATGCCTTGAGCAACCTGGTCTGATGTCAGAGCTGACCCTGCCTTGAGCCCTAGGTTGCACTAGGGGCCTCTGAAGCTCCCCCCCACCCTGAATTGTCCCATGAGGCTATGACTTAGATGCCATCTATTCCGAGAAGTAGGTACATATTTAGATGTCTTCACCTCCCGCTGAATCCCTTTTCCTAAGGAACACTGTAGGAGCTTGCAACACAAGCTCCTGGAAGTGGCTGGACGGGCCTGGCTGGGGGTCTGTAGCTGAGCCTCCTGCCCAGAAGGAAACGATCACCCTCCCTGGGATCAGGCTGGCTGCAACGCTCCAGAGTGAAAGCTGAAGGCCTCCAAAGATGGAAATCACGGACACCCTCTGAGGGTCCAGCAGGTTTCTAGGGTGTCTTGGGACCACTTCTTCACACAGGTGCCAGGTAGGCCAACAAAGGTGACGCTCACCTGACTCTGGTCCTTGCAGAAGAGGGAGTGCTGATCAGGGTGTGAGAGACTGAATTGTTACCTCGAGCTATCTGTCTCATAGACTGTTTGTTGCCAGAGACTGGACTGTCATCTCAAGCCATTCATCTCAAGGATTGTTTGCTGTGAGGAGCCACTTATCCCAGAGATGGCTTGTTTCAGCAGGGCACTCCTCTGTCCATAAGGACGATTATCAGGCCACTAAGGCATCTAGGGAAGGAGACAGGCCGGAGCTGGCGAAGCATGCAGGAACGTGGAGACTATCATTGTCATGGGAACTGCAGTCTTTGAGATAAGGTACTGGTTTCTGGTGTTGATCACGCGAAGGCTGTGTGATAGGTGAAACCTGCAGCGCGTGAAGAGTGCATGAACAGTATGTATGCACGTGCATCAGACTATGCCCTACAAAAAAACCATGGAGACAAGCCATGGTGTGCACCCATCACCGAAGAATTGAAGACTGAGGACCAACGGGACACCACTGGATCCATGGTGGTGTGACGGTCTGACAAATTATAGTCAATGTCTCAAACATTCGTTAAAGAACTTTGGTGGAGAAAACGGCCTCTGTAAAAATGCTGGAGTTTTGTGAACAGGACAACGTGGCCGGAGGAGAGGGCCCCACAGAGGGTGGGACCGCACTTCTCCAAAGCCGCAGTTCCTTATCTTAAGTGACCAGGAGAAGGAGCACAGCATATGTGCCTGGAGGAGGAGGCTCCACAGAAGATGGGACTGTGATTCTATCTGAAGCGGTCATGCCAGCAGAAAAAGAGAGGCAACTCCGCAATGAACCCCCCCACAAAGCTCACCGACCAATTCCAGAGAACCCCGGCAACAGGAACTGCACATGTCAAAACCATCGACTAACACACTATAAAAGGAGGCAGATTGAGTTCTCAGTGCGCGCCCTCCGGAACTGGATCTCTACGCTGGCTGGACCAACGCTGGACCCAGGACTGGTGAAACCCTTCTCTTCTCTCTTTCTTTCTTTCTTTCTCTCATTCTCTCTCTCCCTCTTTTCCTTCTCTCTTTTCCACAGTCCCTACACCTCATCCTTTTAAACATAAACCGTTGACCAAGTCTGAGGCTAGGAGTGAGTGGATCTAGCCGCCCCTGGGCTCCTCTTTGAGAAGGAGTCCAGAAAGCAAGGGGGTCTGCTCTGAACCTCGTGACTCAACGGGAGGGCTCTCCTTCCGATACATTTCAGGTTCCTTTCTTCATTTCTTTTTCTACACCTCCCTTCTCTCTTCAAACAGCGGCTTAATGACATGTTGCAAGGTTCATATTGATAAGTTCACTTCTACTTGGGCAAGGTTAGCTAGGCTGAATAAATGTTGATTGTTGTTTGAACTCCCCTGGTGTCGTTTCACCTTCATTCTGACAGGGGAAATCTACGAACCCGAGTCGCTCCAACTTTGGGACGCAACAGGTGGTGACTAGTCTTGCAACTCCATCCCGACTGCTTGCTTGATTTCTGCCTTTTCTTCCATTCTATCCTAGCGCTACTGTTTTCTACTTTTGATAATTAAAGCTCTTTTGGGTATACAGCGTTTGACCTTGCTTGTGTCTTAATCTTGCTCTTGGGATCATATCGACACCTTCCCCGACATTGGATCGGGACACAGGGGTGGAAAAACCACTGTCAGCCTTGGCTGTAGTGACCATGAAACAGCGGGTGAAGATTCTTGCCTCTTCAGGGGACTTTTGGTGGGAATCCCATGGGCAGCAGCACTCAAGGGCACCAGACCTCAGTACAGCTGGTCTTTCAGGCCTAGGGTCACCTCTGCCCTCCACTGAGGCACCCGGAGTAACCCCCTTGGGGGAGCTCTACATGTCTGCGGTGGGGACGTCGGATCCCTCGGCACTGCAGGTGCCTAAAGGAAACTCCTGGCCCCAGCACCAGGCCTGGTCGCCAGCGCAGCCCACCTTCTTCTCACAGGGGTCAGCACAGGTGGGGAGGGCTGTCAGTCTCCTCCCTTGAGGCAGTGCTGCCTCGGATTGGTCCCCTCGGCTGTCACTGTGCCCTGGCTTGGGGCCCGCCCTTCCCTGAGGGCTGCCTCTGACTGGCCCCAGGGGTCAGGCTGCCCAGGTGCACCTGAGGTGATGCTCTCTGTGATTGGTGATTGGCCGCCTGCTGCAGTGTGCTGCCCGCCCTCCCCTGAGGTGATCTTTCCTCCGATTGGCTGCATGAGATTGCTCCCTCGCTCCTCCCATCCAGTGATGGTCAGGCGGCTCACCAGCCGCCAGGGTGCTATTAGGGAAAGAACAGATACACTCCCCTTTCGGTGTCTTTTGATGAGCTTTAATTAACTCCGTGGTGCTGGCTGGGGCCAGGTATTGCGGAGGGATTCCTCTGGTGCCTGCCTCACTCGGAGGTCCCTGTCCGTCCTGGCCGCCCCGAGAGATCTGGAACAACAACACAGGCAGCGCCGTGGGGACCTGGTCCCGGCCAGGCGCTCCCCTGGGCACCCCGCTCCAGGGACCCCGTTCGCCAGGGATCTTCCCACAAAAAAAGACATCCCGAGCAGCAGTATCTCAGTGAAAGCCCTCTGAGCCCTTCCTTCCCCATCTCCTGCCTTACCTCAGCAAAGAAAGCTGTAGCTGTCACCCGCAGTTTAACTGAGCAGGAATCCAGCCACGGCAAGAGGTTCTTCACCAGACAGGGGGAGACGAGCCCAGCGTGGAGCAGGACGCTGCGCAGGGGTCACAAGCGGGGGGACACACAGTTACCCAGGAAGGCCACAGGCCGGGCCTCCCAAATTCACTTGCGCCGATGCAGGCACTATTCTTCAGCTCCCGACGGCTTCCCGGGCACGCCGGGAGGCTCCCAGCGGCCATCTCCCTGGGCACGGCCCTGCAGGAGTTGGCCAGACGCATCCCTGGGGCTCTTACCTGCTCAGGAGACGCACCCCCCCAGGGTGAGCCAGGGGGTCTTCCAGGCGAGCCCACACTCCCCGATTCACGAGCAGCTGCGTCCATTTCTGCGCCATGCATTTGCCCAGCACCAACTCTAGAGCTGAAAGGAAAATCCTGGCAAAAGAAACAAAACGCAAAATAAACAAACCCCATCAAACAAAACAAGTGCAAATAGCACCACCGCCAGAAACCCCAAGAACTCTCAAATCACAAGCAGGTTAGGGGAAGACTGATCTGCAGCAGAGCTAAATACCCCTGGAAGGATGCTCCACAGCCTTCCAGACTGCAGCTAACGACACTGGCATTTTCTTCGTGCCCCAGACCCCCCGAAGCAGAAGAAAACCCACGCCTCTAGACTGACTCCACGCTAGGTATCAACCAAGGCCAACACCTCATCCCTCTTCCCACCAGCCTTTGGCCAAGAACGACACCAGTGCCCGCAAGAGTCACAGCTCCCAGCGGGGGTCCGTTGAGGGAGTGCAATGCCATTGCGCACGCAAGGGTATGCAGGAGGCAAGATGACGGCCGTCCGCAGTATGAGCTGCGTAAGACCTTCCTGCCTGGGAGCTGGAGTTTCTCCATGAAGGAACAGAAGTAAAACCAACCACGACGACCGCTTTCCACATCTAGGAAGTGGGGCAGGCGAAGCCCTCCCTCAGCCCTACAAAGGCACAGGCCTTGGCACGGGGAACTGAAGCCAGCCCCTCCATCTGCCCCTTCGGCTCCTTACCTGCACGGCTTCTCCACGTGCATGTGGCACTCGAGGAACAGTTCTCTCCAGGTGCTCATGAGCAAAAGCAGCCTCTCCCCACCCAGCATTTCACTGGCCCACCTGAGGAGGCTGGGAAGGAGGTGGGGAAGCAGTTGCCTGAGCTCCTCCGTGCTCCTCAGGGCAAGCACCACCTCGGAGATGGCACGGGTGATCTGCAGAGAAACATGACCAAGAACCACCTGTTCAGGGAAGGCCTTTTCCCACCAGCCTGGTTCCCCCGCCTGCCTGGGGTGGGGGGTCACTGTCCGCAGTTGTCACTTCTGCGACAGCCTTGTGGCTCAGGAGTACCAAACTGGCCTGGCTCCCCACACTCCTTGAGGCCGGCCCAGCACAGCGCCCTGCGCATCTCCGTGGGCACCCGCAAAGGGCACCTGACTCCCTTGCGCCCAGGTGTGAGTTGGCAAGCAGATGCCCAGCTGCAGAAACGTGTCTGCCGTTGAACGTACCGTCAGAGTCTCCACAGCCGTCTGACGGTTGTGCCGCTTACAAGTGGAGGAGTCCGTCCCCAGGCGGTGGTTTCCTGCTCTGTTTAGTTTCTCCACTAAGCACCTCAGGATCCGAATCCCAAGGATGCTTCTCCCCAGGCTCCTCCACAGCTCCACCGTGTCACTGCAAGGGAAGAGACGTTCACCCCTGAGCCCGTATCCTTGCGGTCCTGCGGTGCCCTCAAACCTCCTCACCTGCAATGGGGCTTACAACGCCCCACTCACAGCAGAGACACAAGCACGCAGTCTTGCAACACTCCAGACTGCTCGGGCAGAAAAAAAAGACCTTGACACAGAGTCCAGATCCAGCTCGAAACCTTACGCCTTCCACCCTGCCTGACCCTGGCTCACATCTGGAGCCCAGTGTGCTCTTGGCAATCGTGCGCATGCACGCACACACGCACACGCACGCACACGCTCACATACGCACAGCCTCGGTTGCTGCTTGTGCCTGGGCCCAACCGTATGAGCAGCTGCGTGCCCTGTGTGCACCCAGAGGACACGGACCCATTTCACGCTCAGCGCTTGGCTAACTCTCCCCATGCGTCTGTAGCGATGCAAGGCCACGAACAAACACGCTCTTCGAGACCCTGAAGATGCCTTGCAGGGCCTCTGCAAGGGCACGTGTCTCCTTCAGGAGGAACCCAGTTCTCCAGGGACGCTTTTCCTTGCCTCTACCCTCCTGAGACTGAGTTAGTCTGCACTGCTTGAGCCACTGGTGGCCCTAGAGCCCAAGTGGAGCGCAGCAGAGCGTGAGCGGAGGAGAACAGGGGCCTTGAAAGGGCAGGCACAGCACGAGGCCGGAGGCTCCCAGGCTACAGATGGGCAGCAACCAGTGGCTGAAGGAAGGGCACCTCACAGGCTGGGTAACACCACAGTCGGGGAAAGCAATGAGAGCAACGAACAACTACCCAACCTGTGGAAAACCTAGCATGCCCAGCAAAGCTCAGAGTAGATGGAATTGGGGCCCAGTGAAGAAAGAGAAGGGTGAGGTGGGTCCCAGGGCAGGGAGGACTGACAGTGACCCCAGAGGAAGGGGAGGAATGGCAAGGTTGGTGCCTCCCAGTGCCTCACTCATGGGAAGGACCCGGACCAGTGGCAGACTTTGGACAAGAAGTGCCCATAGCCTTGTCACCAGCTGGAGCAGGCGCCAGCAGCGAGTGCTAATGCACGACTCGGACCATCGGTAGCCCCTTGGCTCGGCGCACAGGCGGCATTTCTTGAGCCCATGCCAACTGCACAGGGTGTAGTGCAACAGCCAACAGGAGAAAAGACAAAGTCTAATGGAAAAAAAGCTCTCCTTTACCTCCTGGACTATTTCCTTTCTGCATTCCACCAGGAAGATGAACACCCACTTCCACACTACTCTTGCACGTGGGGGCATGACGTGCAGCAAGCTGTCCAGGACGGCAGTCAGAAAGTCCACAGCCTGCGCTGCAGGGATGCATCTGCAAACAGCCTGGAGAGAAGTCAGGAACAGGAGAGCCCGCGTCACAGCTCTGCCCCAGCGATTCCGAAAGGAAAGGCAACTTGACGGGACTGTTAGTTCAGCAGTCATGCAGGGGCCAGTCTCTTGACCCTCCTGCTGTGCCTACACTGCTGTTTACATCTGGTGCAGCTAAGCGATTTGGAAGCGTCTACCCCCTTGTTGTTTGCTTATATACCAAATTGGTATTCTGACAAGAGCACTCACACGTGTGTGCCAACGCACCCATCAGGGTGTCTGCTCCAGCGTGCCTGAAGGACGGTCTTGTCTCAAAGCCTCCTGCTACTTGCTAACAACAGCTGTCCTGGACAGCTCGCTCTGGAGACAGAGACTCTGGAGGGGAGCAGGGAGACGTGCAGGAGCCCAGGAGCTGGGCCCCCACCCCACTGCTTTGGGGCCAGTTACCTTTGTTATTTTGGTACGGGTCTTCACCAAAGTCTCGGTGTCCGGGCTGTTCAGCTCCTCACAAAGGCACCGGATCTCACCTGCCTGCGGCACCTTCATGCTCTTGGCTGGAACAAACAGCAGGAGAGAAGAGGAGTCACGTCTACAGAAAGCCAAGCTCTGGCCCCAGATACCAATAAAGGAGAACCCACGTGGTGGCAGGGAAGGCCACAGGGAAAGCCAGGGCCCTCCTGAGCTTGGGGCAGCGGGATTTCCTGAGCCCGAGAAATGGCTGACAAATCCCGGGCTGGAAAGAGCCCTCTTCCTCCTTAAACCATTTGCCGGGGCTTCAGGGTTTCAGCAGCCTCTGCTCCTAGCAGCTGCGTCCCCTATTCCCACACAGGCCACCATCGTCTCTGGGAGGCAGGAAACCTCCCTGTGACTTCCTCAGCACAGGCAGACCCTGCTGCCTGAAGAGGAAAGGGTGCAAACGCAACCCTTGGCAGCACGCTCTGGGCCCGCAGCTCAGATCCCTCCTCCCTGCCCACGTTTGCTCTGGGCAGCAAACTGGTTTCCTCTCTTGTGCTCAACAGGAGATTTCTTCCCTGCCAGGGATGACTTTGGAGACTGCCTGGGTAGCTGCCTGTCTCTCCAGGCTGAAGGCAGGGAGCGAGGGGGAAGGCAGCCTCTGCAACGTCGGGGACCTCATCCGAGCGAGTTGTCTGACCAGCCTCTGTCTCTCCTGGAACGTGGAGAGGGACAGACGTGGAGGGGGACAGTCCCCAGCATTGGTGACAATGTCCTGCTCTCAGACAGCAGTGAGGGATGGCCCTGACCGCCCAACCTCACGCACGCCCCGGGGAGGTGGGACTCAGCAACACTCTCTCGGGGATCCTTCCTGCCCTGAGATGGGCAGGGAGGCAGAGGGCTAACAGGGTGGGGGCACAAAACCAGCCGAGCACGTTGCCTCCCCCTTCCCTCCACGGGACCCCGGTGGCGCCAGGCCAGGAAGGGAGGGAGGATCGGGCTGAGCAAGGCTGGGAAGCGCCTGCTCTCCTCACCGTGCATTTGGAGAAGGTAGCCAAGGCAGACCCATGCCCTCTGGCGGCACGTGGCCAGGCAGTCGCCGGTCAGAGACCCCAGCAGTCCCACCAGGGAGCCCAACTGCTTGCAGGGACATCCTCTCTGCAGGGGACAGCAGCAGGAAAAAGGTTGCAGGCAGCCCCAGCGCCCGCTCGCCTCTGCTGCCCAGCCTGCTCCCTGCGCAGCGACCAGGCAGAAGGGCAGGCGGAAGGGCTGCCCCGTAATCCCAGGGACCCAAAACCCAGCCCCCAGCCGGGCAGGGCTCCTTTCCAGGGCCACGAATGGTGGGCATGGGGCACCAGGGCACGCGGAGGGTCCCTACTCACCACGAGCTCACATCGCTCCTTGCAAGCGCCCAGCACGTGGGTGCAAACCCGCAGGGCTCTCTCCCGCTCCCATGCTTTGGCTGAGGTGAGCCAGCCCTTCAGGACCTGGGGCAGGGTGCATCTCTCTCGCAACAGGAATCTTTCTCTCCCCGAGATCCCTCTCCCTCTCCCTTCTTCTCTGGCCCCTTCCCGGCGCATCCCCCGCCCCACCAAGCACCGGCCCTGCAGCCTTCACCGCCTCGCGCCCTGCAGCCGCCTCTGCCCCGCGTCAGGTCTTGCTTCCCTGCTGGCGTCTCCCCGCTCTGGCCTTCCCCCCAGGGCTGCTCTCGCCCAGCTCAGGGCTGGCTCTTGGCTTTCCCTCCACCAGGGCCCACTTCGCTGCCTGTCCTGAGGCTGCAGTGGCCGGGCGCTCCTGTCCCCCAGCCCCGGCCAGATGCACAGCCCCACAGCAAGGAGCCAAAGCCCCATTTGTCTGGAGGAAAGGTATCCACCTCCTATCACCCACTAAGGTCTCGAGTCTCTGCCCTGGCAACGCTTGCCCCGTTGCCCCGTGGCTACTCACGTGGACCACGTCGTCAAAGCAGGCAGAGGTCGCCTCAGCCTCCAGAAGGGTTTCTATCAGGTGGCCCAGATCTTCCATGCCTCTCCTGTGCAGAAGCTAAAAGCAGCAAAGGAGAGCTGAGGTTATGCATCATGGGGGCTGCCAGGGCGTGCTGAGGTGGGGTCCTGACCCAGAGGTGGGCAGGCACTGGCCGGTGGGTACCTCCATGTTCACGGCCGCCCTCACGCTCTTCCTTCCCTTTTTCATCCGCTCCTTGGAAGGATGGGACAAAACACTCTGGCAGCACACTGCCAGCAGGTTGCGATTTTCCTTCCTGCTCAGAGGCGGCCTCAGCTTGCTGGCCAGAGGAAAAAGGAAGACAAAACAGAAAGGGGATTTCCTAGCCCTCTCCAGGGTGGCTTAAACCACAACTGGCTCCCTCCTCATCGAGGGCCCCAAAGCCAACACCCCCAGCCCGTGCCAGTGAGCACTGCCTTCAGCTCCAGCAATTCCCACCTCCTCCCAGGCAGCA
The DNA here is from genome assembly GCF_900496995.4 of Aquila chrysaetos chrysaetos. Taxonomy (NCBI): domain Eukaryota; kingdom Metazoa; phylum Chordata; class Aves; order Accipitriformes; family Accipitridae; genus Aquila; species Aquila chrysaetos. The sequence continues at coordinate 42,453,354 of NC_044014.1, read as the reverse complement.
GGCAACCCCCCCCACCAGGTTAAGGAACCCCTGGGGCTCCCTTCTTCTGGGAGACACCTGGAATGGGGAACAGCCTCCCACTCCACAGCCCCAGCAGCTCCTGGCCCCGTGCTCAAGCTGGGCTGGGCCACACTGGGAGTGCCCAGAGCCTGGGGAACAGACCTCACCTCAACTCCTCCAGGGCCTGAAACACTCCATACACCAGGGAGTCCCAGGGCTCCCTCTTTATCCAGTCCTGCAAGTCCCAGAGACAAGTGCAGAGTTGGCAGCGGGCAGGGACACGGGACAGCCCTCCCGCCGCCCCGGGGACAGGCTCTGCTACCAGGCCTGGGCAGACGCTGCCCCATCTCCCCCACGGAACCCCAAAGGCACTGCAGGAGGGACCCTGCTCCTCAGCCACAGCCACCCAGTACCAGCACCCAAGGGCCCCACCAGCTCCGGACACAGCTCCAGGAGCTCACGTGAAGCCGAGAGACCATCGTGCCTCTGGGGAAACCAGTCTGATGGTGCAGCCCAAAACTCCCCCGTCTGACGGCTCCAGCTACGCACGCTCACCAGCAGGGTCCGCGTCGCCTCCTGCTTTAAGGAGAGCTCAAAGCTGCCGCAGTCGCCCACAGCCTGGATGGCACAACTGACCTCGGTGACGCTCTGCACCAGGGCGAGCTTGAGCTGCAAGTCCTGAGGCCAAAGAGAGCAAAGCACCCCTTGAACTCCTCGAAAGGCTGAGAGGTGGAAGAGGAGCATGGGCAGGGGGAACCCACAGAGGGCTTGCATCTGGACGTTGAGGACAAAGCCCTCCTTGGGAGGTCTCTAGGAAGAGACCGCCCATCTCGGGACACCACAGCCCCGAGGGGCCGGAGCTGGGGCACCCAGGCATCCCCACCCTACGCGCCCTGTGCTCCTACCCTCTGTTTATCTCTGGAGAGCCTCAGGATGTTGCCCATGATTTCTTTATCCACACAGGCGAGCAGCTGCTCCTTGGGGGCGTGCAGCGCCATGCCGCTGTAGGTGCGCATGAGAGCAGCACGAATGGTCTGCGTTCTCCCCATCCTCTGCTGCCGCTCTACCTGTGTCGACAGAGATGCCCCGAGACGTCAGCCCCGGGACTCCTGCGGGCTCCTGCGGCAGGCCCTGCCCCGCACCCTCGCCAGCTCCTTGTTTCCCCGGGCACCTCCCAGCAGCTCCCCAAGCCACTCCTCAAGCTGCGAGTGCTGGGGCTGGGAGTTGTTCCCACCCCGCAGCTTGAGTTCTCTCTCTTGGAGAGGGAGGAGGTGCAGCCCGCATCGCACACGCTGCTGGCTGTTATACCACTGGCTCGAGAGGTCGGGGAGCTGTCTGGAACCTTTCTGCGGACAGGTACCCGACATAGCCTGTCACGGTCCTGCTCAGAGCCGTGCAGACTGTGCGCGTCAGTGGTGCAGATGAGCCCGGTCTGCTCGCCTCCCCAGGCCAGGCTGCACTGCTCTCTCTGCAGGGCCCTGCCCTGCCCAGAAAGGCTTCCCCCCAGCCCCCAGGTGGGGAGCAGAGCCAACGAGACCTCACCAGGCTCCTGCTCCCAGCCCTCAGCTTTGAGGAAGGGGCAGAGTGTCACACCGTGCCCACCCCCTCGTCACCAGCTCCTGCTGCAGTTAAGTCCGGGCAACGTGGCTGCAAGCAAGCAAGCAAGCAAGCAAGCACGCAAGCAACCGCTGCAGCTGCCCCAGCTGGGTGGCTCTGATCCACCAGGTGCCAAACCCCATCCTCTGCAAAGACATCTCAGGGGCCCCAAGGCCAGGATGTCCCCTCTGAAACACGGGTCTCGGGTAGCTCGTCCAAGAAGGTTAATCTAAAGGCAGCTGCCACAGTGTGGCTGCTGCAGGCGTAGACGTGGAAAGGCGGCCAAAAAAGGAAAGCCAACCAGCAAGCCCCTCGTTCCTTTACCTTCCAGCCCGTGGAAGCCTGGTAGGGCCCAGCCTCTGGTGAAAGCGGCAGAGAACATAGTCAGCGTGCCCAAGAGCAGGTAGAAGTGGCTCTCGGCAGCGTGGGACACAACAGAAATCATTCCCTGCAACCACAGAGAAACGGGGAGTCGGTTCCAGTGCAGGCATTCAGCCGTGGCCAGCGACAGTGGCCAGGCAGGACGTTGCAGCGAGCAGGAAACAGCAGCAACGGGGAAAGCAAGGAGGTCCGGAGCTGGGCCGGGAGCAGCCCTCCCTCTCCCCCAGGAGAATCCAGGGGATGCTCAGCACAGGAGCGTCACCTCACCTTGGCCTCAGACAGCTCCACAGGGTTGGTCTCCCTGGAGGAACCTCAGCACCTGCCCTTGGACGTGTCTGAGGTCCTGACAAGCTGCCAGCACCGTCCCAAGAGCCTTGTACAGGAAAAGCTGAAAGAGAAGCAGCCGAGCCCGAGATGCAGTCATGGCCCGACCTGTCAGGAGAGGGCTGGCCCCAGATGGACCCGACCACCTCCGGGAGCAGGCAGAGCCGGCCACCATGCCAGGCTGCGGCCAGCCGCTGGGGCAGCCCAGGGGAAACGCCTTTTGGGGGACGAGGGAAAGGAAAGCAGTGAAATCTGCCTGCGTGGGCAGAGCACCGGCGCCAGCTCCAGCCCCAGTGCCGGGCAGGACACACACCTTCTCCCAGGAGCCGGCAGCAGAGCTGCCCAGCCGCTGGCTCAGCTCCTGGCTCAGGCCTACGGTCCAGGCCTTGTCCTCGACGGGCTCCAGCGACGCTCGCAGAAACTGGTGTGAACAGGAAAGGAAGCGAGTGTTCCCCTGACCTTGGCCAGGGCCCTTTCCACGCTCACGTGTCCCGGGACGCTGCGGGGGAGAGCTGCCGGGAACGGCAGTCTCTTCCCCCCCCCCACCCAACCCTCTTTTTTCTCCTAACGCCTCATGCGAGACCCCCCGGCGGGCCGGACTTAGAAGAGGAGGCAGTGCTAAGGCGCGTGCCACAGCGTTAGAGGGCATTAGCCGTCGGCCGTGGCACGTGTGCAGGCAGCAGCTCCTCTTGAGTGGGAAGGCACCTACTGCCGGGGGAGGCGCAGGGTGCTCGGGAGGTGCCCCCACCTCCTGGTGCCTACACAGGCAGCCCCGAGCTTCCTCCCACGACTCTGCTCCCTCTTCTCCCCCCTCGATTTGTGACGCCCCCCGCAAGGATGCCGTACCTTAAGCACACGGCGCTCCCACTCTGCAGAGGCCAGCGAGCTCTCAGTTCTTCCTAGGAAGCAAGAGGAAGCAAAAGCTCTCGCAGCTATTTAAGCTCACACCAAAGACGAGTCCGGCGCTCTCCTCTGCAGTCCGACCTCCCAAAAGTCCCAGGCCATCGGGCTAGAGAGGGCCTACGCGAAAGCCCTTGCGAGGCCAAAGACGCGGGAGGGATCCCAGGGGCCGTCGTCAGAGGCGTTGACTCAATCTGGGGAAGGACGCGCTGACCGCAGCAGATGCCCACTGAGCGACTGCAGCTCCCGGAACAACTCCAACCACCCAGTCCCAACACACGTTTTCTCCCGAACCACCCATTGCCTTTTGCCCATTTCCAGCCCTTCTCCCAGGCTACTGCCGAGGACAGCTGCTGCAAACCTCGCCTGGCCTGGGGCCTCGGTCCTCCAAAGCCGAGGGCTGCACCCCCTCCAGGAGCACCAGTCCCGTCCCTCTCCCAGACACCATCCTTGGGTGATGCCAAGACCTGCCCTCCGAGGGGACGTCAACGGCCCCGTCCATCCCCTGGGCCGAGCTGGTGCCAGGGGACAGCTGCCCCCAGCCTCAGCACCGGCTCCCTGGAAGGGGAAAGGCAGCAGAGCAAGTGCTGGGGACCTGGGGACAATTCCCCTCCGTCCGTCGCGCCGGGCAGCTGCATTTTCCTGCCCCCCTCCCTCCCCTCCAGCCTCTCCCTCCCCACCTGCACTTTACCTTCCAGGTACTGCAGCAGGAGGGGGATCTCGGTCGCCCACGCCACCCCCAAGCCTCTGTGGATCCTGCCGCGGAGGGCCTGCAGCAGCTGCAAGGCAGCGACTGCGCGTTCGCGGCTCGGGTAAGGAGCTGCCGCCACCACCTAGACGAGGGCAGGAGAGAAGGGTCGCTCCTGCCGCCAGAGCCGCAGCTTCTCCCGCGAGGGAGCTCGCGAGGGAGCTCGGTGCCGCTTGGCTGGCAGCAGGCAGCCGATGGCTTCACCCAGGGTGCTGCCAGCCCTGAGAACGGAGTGGGATCCCTGATGGGCTCGGGCATGCTGCCTCCTCCTTGGGGGCTCCCGGCACTGGCCTCACCAGCATCTCTACCGCGGGATCTCCCACCACCCCTGGCCAGAAAAGCTCTTTCCCCAGGGCCCCGCTACTCACCAGCAGCCGAGCCAGCAGGGCCTGGGGAGCCGGCAGCCGGGCTGTGGGGAGGCAGAAAGGCTGGGTGGGCCGACGAGCCTCACGCCTCCGATAGCCCCACACAGGGCTGAGGGCTGAGAGCAGCTGCGCTGCAATAGCGCTGGCTGGGGGGCTCCCCAGGGCTGCCCAGCAGGAGATGAAGGCAGCTCCAGCACGGCCAGGAGCGAGCCCCGGCTCACCAGGAGAGCGCTGCGAGCAGGAGAGCCAGGCCTCTGCGCCGGGCAAGGGGCCACGCAGGGCAGAGCCCCTCGTGCCCAGCAGCAGAGCCCGTCTCTGCCCTTTGCTTCTCCTGGGCTCCTGCTCAGGGCTGGTGGGGCGCAGGGAGACGCGGGCTGGCCTGACCCCTGGCCAAACCCAGCAGCAGCACTCGCTGGGGCTCCTACCTTGCTCCCGGGAGTCCACGGCACCCGGCTCCTCCTCCTCCTCCTCCTCCTCGCAGCCCGCTCTCTCCCGTCTCTCAACCAGGGCTCGGAGACAGCGGGAGAGCGGGATCAGCATGCCGCTGTACTGGGCTGGCACCACGTACTGCAGCAGCCTCGGCCACAGGAGCTGCAGAGAAGAACCGGGCAACTCGCCACACTGCCATTTCCACTCAGCTCGAAGGCGAAAAGGACGGTCTGCATCTCCCTGAGCCCGGTGCGCTTCAGCGCGGGAGGGGACAGGTTCAGGGCATGGGGGAGCACAAGGAAAAATGTCCCGAAGGCAAGAAGTGGCCAGAGCAGCAGGGCAGAGGGCAACTTACTTTGGTCATCCCTCTCAGAGTGACGTCCAGTGAGCCCAGGATGTCCATGCACAGGGCTCGAATTGCTCCATCCTCTGGGTTTTCCCAGGCAAAAAGGCCTCCTGCCACCTGTAAGACAGAGTTGGCAAACCCCCAGTTACTCTCGGCTCCCAACTGATGAGGCTCAGGCATGCCTCACCAGTGCTCCTCTTGCTCCTGTGCCTGCCTCCCTCCTGAAGGCCAGACGGACCCAGCTCGAGGACCGGCTCCCAGACCCTGGGAACGACTGGGAAGCCTGGGAGCAGACAGTGCCGCTGCTTGTCTACACGGTCCCCTGGGGCCCAAATGCTGCTGTCGTGCCACCAAAGCAGAGGTGAGGAACGTGCCCTTCAGCAAGGCTGTGCTCAGTGCCAGCCCTGGAGGCAGCGCATCCAGCCCGACGGATGTGGAGGAGCCCCCAGAAGCCCTTTCCTTTGCCCTGCTCCCAAAGCAGAGCCTCCCCGAGCCTCAGAGCAAAGCGACGCACATGGATCTCCCAGCTAGAGGGAAGGTCCGGCCAGAGGGAACGTCCTCGGCGAGTCAGCGGCAGGCTCGGCCATCCCCAGCTTTCACCTCCTGGGCACCCGGCTGAATGCTGGGAAATGCTCACCACAGGGACTGCCAAACGGCCCGTCCCCTTGCCAGAAGGGATGTGGGCCCCCAGACTGTTTCAGGAAGGGCACGGTGTGCTTTGGAGGGCCAGAGCACGAGAACACCACAGGAAGCTCCTCTAGCCAGGCCCACCTGTCTGCACGGGCTGGGTTTTGCTCACCGTCCATCAGCATTTAAGGATGGAAGATGTCCCGTCCCTACAAGACCCTCCCTTTGCAAGGCGGCTTGGCCGAAGGCGCCTGTGGGCACAGCTCGGCACCACAGTGCCGGGTGGCATGCCGAGGTGTAAACCCACATCATCCACTGACATCTCCACCAACATCGGCACAGACAGCCACGAGGAACGGCCATCTGGAAGCGGCTCTGATGGCAGTGCCAGCGCCGATGGCTCTGCAGCATGGAGCTCTCCAAGGCCAAGGCCGCCGGCAGGAGCTCTCAGCACGGTCCAGGCACTGGTCAAAAAAGAAAGCCCTGGGTGTCCTGCTCTGCCCTTACCAGTCTGCCCGAGGTCCGGCTGAACTCGCTGAAGATGTGCCCCACCACATCCCATGGCCAGCAGCTCTGGGATCCGGAGCTGAGCAGCTCCCTGCTGAACTCCAGAACTGCCCTCCGCACCTGCCAGGGGGGAGCGTGCTTATGACCCTCCTGTTCAAATCCCAAAGGGTTTGCGCCTTTGTGGCTCGCAGAGAGGTGGCAAGGCCACGGCAGAAGCTTTCGCTCCTGGCGCCAGGGCTGGGCTGCAGCGCCAGGGCTGGACGGGCATTTGCCCCACAGAGCACAGTGACCTCCCCGCTCCACTCTGCCAGCTCTCCCCAGGGACGAGCCATCAGCCACCACCTGGGCGACGCGCCAGCGCTTCCCCAGGCCCCCTGGCTCTGCCCCAAGGGAAAGGGTTTCTCTGCCTCCCCTGGCGGCACCCTCCCTTCCCAAACCAGTTCACCTGGGCACTGGGGTCACTGCACAACGAGCGCGTGGCCTCCACCACCTGGGGCAGCTTCTCTCTCGCCGCAGGTGCTGGAAGAGGTACGGAGAGGTGTGCATTGAGGCAGAGCCCCAGTGGCAGAAGGGATCCCCTCAAGCTTCCAATGGGACAGAAGAGCGGGCCCTGACTGGCTTCACGGGAAGCAGCGGCGTAGCCGGAGCAACCCCACTTCCAGAGGCACGGCTATTTTACAGGCACTGAAGGCTATGGCGACACAGAGAACAAGAGCAACAGCACGGCTACGAGCAGCTCCTGCGCAAAGCAGCCCACCTACCCGCCCAGCAGCCCACCCGTGTTACAGAGCTCGGAGCGCTGTCCCTGGTGTGCCGGCATTTCTAACTGCTGGGGGAGAGCCCCGTTGCGGGGCGTCAGCTCGGCTGGGGGACCCGCTCTTCGCAGCTCCCTTTGGGTGCAGGTGCACCGCTTTCGGCCCGTTCCTGCTGTCAGCCCAGCAGCCCCAACCCCTGCCTTGCGTCCCTGGTCGGTGGCACTGACCGTCAGAGTGGGCCAGCACTCCCAGCAGGCCCAGGGCTGCCACGCGACCGGCCTCACTCCCACCGCTCAGCTGGGAGCGCAGAAACACGCCTGTCTCCTCGGGGCGCATTCGTGCTGCGGGGAAGAAATGGCATTCTGCATCGGCAGGCAGCTGTCCCCAAGAGCCAAGGACAGGGAGAGAGCTGCCACGGCACGGCGGGCCATCGCCCAGTCCCCTCTCCTTACCCTGCAGCACGATGCAGCGGGACAGCACTGCCTTCTGGGCCAGGCCAGTCTCCTCGGTCACATCAGAGAGCTGTGGGAACAAGGTCCATTTTAGAGAAAGTGGCATCAGCGCTGAGAGGGACCGAAAAGAAACGGTGCTCTCCGTTCCCCTCTCCCTGGGCACTCTGGGCATGGGACCCACAGCCAAAACCCAGCCCACCCCACGGTGGCCCCGGGCGCACACGGAGGTTTGCGGCAGCCCAGGCTGCCCAGGAGCTGAGGCTGAGCAGCGCTGAAAGGCTGCCCTTAGGGTGCTGGCGCTCCAGAGTCCTCCTGCGACTTGGCCGAGAGGGAAATGGCTGTGGGAACTGGGCTGCCCCTCAGGCCCGTTCCAAACAGCCAGGATCAGGCCTCCTGCAGCCTTAAGGTGGCACCTGGATCAAAGTCCTGGCGTGCTCCGGGCCTGCAGGAAGGTCCCAGCGGAGGATCGCCCTGTCCTGCCCTGTCCTGCCAGCCGGCAGGTCTTTCCCCTCCGTGGCAATCACGGGTGCAGGCCCCAGGCTTGCGGCAGGGCGCAGGGCTCCCCTTACCTGGCGGTGCACAGCGGTGCTGATGGCAAGAGCCGTGCCCTGCGGGATTGGGGTCTGAACTCCCTCCAGTATGTCCAGGACATAGCTGAGGCTCTGCAAGAGAACGGGGGGGAAGAGGAGGTTAAAGCCACCTAAAGGCACTCGGGAAGGGAGAAACCCAGCACATCTGGGATAAGGGGAGACCCTAACATCAGGTCCCGGGGAAAACCCCAATGAGCAGAGCAGCATCAAGAGGGTCTCCTTCCTCGGAACGGAGCCCGGGCTTGACAACTCAGTTTCCCACTCGTCAGACCTGGCCAGTCGCCGCATGGGACTGGACATGGCCCTGGGCATTCGGGCAAAGCTCTTCCTGCACACAGAGCCCCAGGGAGCTGGCAATGCCTCCCTTCCTGAGCAGAAGAGCCCCAGGGACGCTTGCCTCCCTCCCGCCCTGCCCCGGGTTTCTCTTTTCTTGCCCAAAGAGCCCAGGAAACCTCAGGCCTCCTCCCCAGCAGCCACGCCGGGCCCTGCACAACATCTCACCTTGGTGACCCGGGAGGTGTCTCGGACCTCCTGGTATTGCTGCAGGAGCCAGAGGAGCTGCTCCCAGGTATGCTCTCGGTGCTGCTCCTCATGCAGAAGGACCCCCAGCATGGCAGCCACTGCCCCGAGGACAGCCTGCTTGTCCTGAAGAGGGAAGGGAGAGGCTCCGCTTGGAGGGCTGAAGGTCTGCCTAGTGCTCAGCATCCCCTGCACACCGGTCTGCCCCTCCCACTGGGAGGGCTTTCCCTTTCCCTTCTGCCCTGCAGAAGAAGGGCTCGCTCCAGAGGAGAGAGAGCACTTCCCCACCCTGGTACCCCGGCCCTCCCTGCAGAAAGGCCCCAAGGCTCGGCTGCTTCCCGTCGGGAAGCCCCCCTCCCCTCGGCCCTCTGCTCGCACCCCACTGGGCACAGACGGACCCACCGGCCCGGACATCCCTGCTGCAGCCCCAGGCGTGGAAAGCAGCACTTCTCACCTCTTCCTCCTTGCAGTCCAGCCAATTTGCCACCACATAGCGGAAGACCGGGTAAATGGCTTCACAGAACTGTGCCACCCCCTTGCGAGGGAAGGGGCATTGCTCCCAGCTGCAGAAGTATGTATTGACTCCTTTCGACCATTGCTCCAGAACTGCACCAGGACAAAGGAAAAGGGAGCATGTGAGAGTCTGCACCAGGGACGGTACCTTGCATTCACGCCCAAGCCTGCTTTAAGGACAGTCCCAGGCTCGGCAGGGCTCAGCCCAGGACTAGATCTGGATCCGAGGGCAATCTGTGCTCTTGAGGCGCCTGCATTCAAACACCCCACCTTTCTCTCCTCACCACACCCATCGCACCTTCTCCTCCTCAACAGCCCCTTCCCCTCCAGCATTTCTCACTGCGGGCCCGGCCCTTCCCTTCCCTTCCCTTCCCTTCCCTTCCCTTCCCTTCCCTTCCCTTCCCTTCCCTTCCCCCTTTTCCCTTCCCTTCCCTTCCCCTTTCCCTTCCCTTCCCTTCCCCCTTTTCCCTTCCCTTCCCTTCCCCCTTTTCCCTTCCCTTCCCTTCCCCCTTTTCCCTTCCCTTCCCTTCCCTTCCCCTTCCTTCCCTTCCCCCTTTTCCCTTCCCTTCCCTTCCCTTCCCTTCCCTTCCCTTCCCTTCCCTTCCCTTCTCTTCCCTCATAGTCGCCCTTTCAGAGCAGGGAGTTTAATCCCAGAGGAAAGCGGGGGAACAGAAACCATGGGAAGGCACCCAGGAGTTTCTCCGTGCAGCGCTGCCGCGTCCTGCCCACACAAACCTCCTGGCCTTCCCCCGCTCCTCCTACACACTCGCTGCAGTTTGGGATTGCCGCGGGCTCACACCCACCACGTTCCCTCTGAGATCACAGGGAGGCATCGAAGGCCGCCCCTGCCCCTAGGACCCCAGCCAAGGAGCCGACACTCACCACTGCAGACGGCATGCAGGACCTCGCCGCTCCCCACCTGGGTCAGCACGGCGCGCAGGGCGAGCAGCGTCATTCCCGCAAAGGGGATGCACCGCAGGGCTGCAGAGGAGGCAGGGACAGAGGGACCGAGAGGGTCGCTGAGAGACACGGGAGACTGGGGTCCATCCCTGCCAGGGCTGGGGCTGCTGGGCCACGCAGGACGTGCCGGAGGGCGTGGGACGGGCTGCCTTCCCCAGGGGGGACACAGGGAAGCCCTTTGGGGAAACGGGGAGGACGGTGCGGGGCCGAGACCCCGCGGGTTTGTCTCCAGCAGGTTCCCGCCCTTTGGGAACCGGGATCGGGCTGATAAGGCAGAGCTGCCACCTGGCCCTGGCACGGAACAAGGAGGCACGGCAACTCCGTAGCCCCCCACTTCAACACAGGGCGTTTAGGGAGGGGGAGGATCCCTTCTCCTTGTTATCACAGATCTCTACCCAAGGCCCAGGGTGCCATACCATATCTGCGGGCCATTTTGCCCAAGGTGAGGAGCACAATCTCATCAGGGACCTTCCTCATGGCCTTCAGCTGGCTCTGGAGCTCGGACATGACAAAGTGGAAGTGGGAGCGGGCCAGAGCTACCAGGACGTCGCTAGCGGCCATCTTCACGTCGCCTGTCACACCCTGCAAAAGCGTCACAGGTTAAACACTCCGGAGAAAAAGGCTGAGGCACTAGGGCAGGCTGAGTGACCCCATCTCCTCTGCAAGAGCCCTCGGGACAGCTGTGCTCGGGGCCCAGCGGCTGCTGCCTCTTGTACCCTGGGATAGGCGAGCAGTTCCCTGGCGAGATGAGGGAGGCTTTTCCCCAGAACAGCCCTGTGCTGCTGCCCCCTCTCCCTCCCCATGGAGACGCCAGGAACAAACTGCCGCAGACTCAAGACCCCCCTGGGACCTCTCTGTGGGGCTGGTGGGTTGCCACAGCTCTTCCTCAAAGCAGGACAAACAGCGTTGAGCTTGAACCCCGCTGTCACTCAGTTAGAAACAGCCCCGAGTCCGCTCCTCCGCACAGTTCTCCGCCTCCCCGTGGAGTGATTGCTAGAAGTGACTTACCAATATGTTCCCCGCACCCCCTTGAGGGAAGGCAAAACCTCCAGGGTGGAATGCAGTGGACACGCAAGGAATTGGTTCCCTAATAATTCTCTATGCAACGTAACCTGCAACCTTAGGATGTTAGCAACACCCAGGGAGCTTGGTGTGCTGACCCTAAGAGAAGTAACATGGGGGGTGGAGTGGAGCGGAGACGCCACGGCCAGACTCTGTGATATTACCGCAGGGATAGTGAACTGGAACGGTAGGAGCAGTAGGTCCCTGCATTGAATCCACGGAAGCAAGGAGGTAAAATCATGGGGGTTCTGTCGACCTACCGCCCTACTTCTCATTTATCTCCTAAGTGCCCTGTCCTGGGGTACTGACACGCAAAATCACCTCCTCTGGGTGAACTTTGCTCATTATAATACCAAAACACACCTCCATCCCAAAAGCTACCCGCCTCCAAAGTGCAACCACCCCTCACTGAGCCTGCGCTCTGAATTTTTTCAAGCATGTCCTTTTAAAAGCAAAGCGAGAGAACTTAATACCAATCACAGTAAAGGCATGTATGACTAGAGTCACTCGAGCTCCACCTAAATAGGAAAACAGTATAAAAAGGCCGAAAGAGAGGGGGACTATTAGGGAAGATACCATCGTGGACAAGTTGGGAGGACATCACTGCCTTCTGGGATCAGTCGACAGGCTGAACCTCTCTTCCCCCCAGAGGGACACCTCTTGGGTGAGATTCAAACACTCGGCTGTAGCGAGTGCTTTCCCGGGAAACTTAGAATTCTTTAGAGCTCTTTTCTTCCATAATTTAATGCGCTTGTAGTCGAGTGTATTATTATTTGCACGTGCCTTGCAGACAGTGTATTTATCACCGGCAATCCAAAAGAACCTGTACTCCTGTTGCTTTAATAAACTGTACTATTCATTAAAATCTAGCCGTGAGAGTTTGTTGAACGCAACCAAACTCCTTAAGTCTGGCCGTGATAGTTGATTGAACGCGACTAAATTGAAAGTACAGTGCGCTATTTGTGCGTCCGTAATCGTGATAGGTCAACATATTGAACGCGACCGGACTGCCAGTGCTGAACTGGGCATCACCCAGAATCTAAGCCTAGCCGCCCCCAGCCCCTCTGACGTCTAAGGACAAGCTGGAACGCAAGGGGGTTTATTTTCTGCCCAAAGTCTTTACCCTTGAACACAACACTCCCCTCTCCAAATTCCCTGTCATGACGAGTCCCCAGAGCCTCTCCCTGAGGACCTCTGCTGGGTCTGAACAACCAAGGAGCATCTCTGCGCCACTCTGTATTTCCCCCAAAACCAGAGGGGGGGCAGAGGCAGGCTGCTTTGGTGGCCTTGAAAGAGAACAAGCTCACCTGGGCTGCTCGCATGTCACTCAATGCCTCTGCTATCAGGCGGTTCACAACGCCACTCGTCAAACAGCCGTCGTCTCCCCACAAGACGCTCTCCAGCTCCCGGTACGTCTCCACTCGGTCACCCTGGGGACGGACCACAAAGGGGACTGATGGCACTTGCTTTGCCCTTGTTCCCAGGGAGCCACGACAGAGCCCTGCTGCCCCCCAAATCATCTGCGTGAGCCAGGCACGAGGGACGAGTTGCAGGCATCGGTCAGGACAGCCACGGGGAACAGCAGGATCTTCCGCGGCAGCCTCCTGACACTAGCAGAGAGTCAGACAGGGAGATCGACTCCACCGGGGCAAAAGGCCATGTGGGAGCCTGGGAGGTCACTCCTGAAAACGGGGGACGGCGGAGGTCAGGGGGAAAGTGCCCGACAAGGAAGGGTGGGACTGTTCACTCAACTCCTGCCTAGGTTTTGGCTAACCCAGCTCCTGCTAAGGCCTGATGTATGCTGGGAGCAGCACCATTAGGTCAAAGCGAGAGCACCGCGTAGGCAGGACAGGGTGGCCAGAGACAGCTAAAGGGCCATGATGCAGCCATTAGCAGCTGCGGATGGCTGTCTCTGGCAGCCATTACCTTTTGTCTGGCAGTTTCCTCAGAATCCGCTAACGTAAGGAAATGGTATAGACCCAGCCTCCAAGCTGGAGGGTATAAAACCTCCGCTTACTCAAAAAGCTTTTGAAGCGGATCCAACAGCAGCTGAACTGCTGAGGCTTTCATGCTTCCCGGTGTGACACAGGGGACGCCCACACTGTGATGGAAGAGGAAGGGTGAGCGCTCTCTCCGTTGGCTGGGTAATTAATTCTTTTTTTTGCTCGTAGTTGCACGATATTAAGAGTTACCGGTTTATAAGTTATGAAACCTTATGACTTGACTGGTGAAGGAGTGAATTCACGCGATAGGTGAGTCTGGGAAAAGGGAATTGAGCCCCCGTTTGTCATGTTTGTTTATTGTATTTCTTACTGAGCTCATGAAATATAGTTTAAATCACAGCGTATGTTGCCCTGTACATTTGAGAGATCCCAATGGACCGTGACAAAGGGGAAGGCATGGCAACGAGACCACGCCCCGAGGAGGGGAAGCCGTGAGCACCCTGCGCCTTGGGGCACAGTGTTGCTCCTCGCACGGGCAGGAGCCCCAGCACTGGGAGCTCCCGGGGAAAGGAGTGGGGAGCAATGGCATTAGTCCAGCTTGAGCAGCAGGATCGGCGCCTGGGGACAAAGTGCCTGCAGGAGGGCAGAGGTGCTGTCAGGTGAGACGCCCCTCTGCCACGGCACCCGGGGAAGCCGGGGGCATGGAGGGGAGCCCTCAACCCCCACCTCACCTCATGGTCTTGCAGTCGCTTTAGCAGAGAAGTCCCGACGGCCACAAAGGTCGTGACGGCCGCAGGGACAGTCCCCGTCACCCTGCCTCCGTCCTCAGAACGCGCAGGTCTGGACTGGGAACGCACGCATGGGCAGAGAGCTGCAAGAAAAGAAAGAAATGGCTTTGCTGGCTGCAGGGCTTCGCACCAGGGAGGGGCGAGGATCTTCCCAGACTGCCCCAGCACTAACAGCCTGTGCTGGGCTGTACTGGCAAGAGGGAAGTCAGTGGGATGAGGGGAGGGAGTCTTCCCCTCACCGCGGCAGTGGGAAGACCACCTTGGGGGACTGGGCCCATTCTGGGCTCCTCAGTGACAGAACGGCAGCAATGCGCTGGAGCGAGTCCAGCACAGGGGCCCTGAGCTGGCCAGGGGATGGACATGGGCTCCGCAAGGAGAGGCCGGGAGGGCTGGGGCTGGGCAGCCCTGACAAGAGCCGGCCAGCCCAGGTCACCTCTGAGCGGTCCCCACCTGCCTCACGGAGGGCAGGGAGAGGACGGAGCCAGGACCCTCTCGGAGGTGCCTGGCAGCAGGATGAGAGGTGATGGGACGCAGCCCCCAGCACCCGGCTGGGACAGACACTGCCTCCAGCACGTATCAGACCCCAACTTCCCACCAGCCCCTCACCTATGAGCGCTCTCATCCTCCGCATGGGCAGCAGGATCCCCCGGATCGACACACTGCTCCTCCAGGCAAAAGCCATGAGAAACTGGGGCAGCACCAGCCCCAGGAGGAACATGTAGAGCCCAACCATTGTGACCTCAGAGAGGGCTCCTGTGACAGGGGGACATGTGCTGGGGACGCAGCAGCACCCTGGGGACCCTCCCAGGCCCAGAAATGCAGGATTTTCCATCACTTGAATTTGCTCATGGTCCTCAAACAGTTCTGGCAAAGACTTTCTCCAGACAGCCCTTCCCAGCTCTGTCCCTGATCCACGTCCCCCTCCAGGGTCCCATCCCTGGAAACATCAAGGTCAGCTGCGATGGAGCTCTGAGCAACCCGATCGAGTTGAAGATGTCCCTGCTCATCGCAGGGGGGTTGGACTAGATGAGCTTTCAAGGTCCCTTCCAACCCAAACTATTCTATGATTCTACGATGCTATGACCCTGAGGCAACGTGGTCTCAAGAGGACTGACCTGGCCTTTGCCCCCTGCATTTTCTTGCCCTGGTTTTCTCCAAAGAGGACGCTCCTGACTGTGTCTGCCTGTGCCCTCCCCTATGTCTCCTCCAAGAACATTTGCTCCCATTCTCCAGCCAGGACCGAACTGGGCAGAAACTGGAGACCTCCAACCCATCCCTCCCAACTGTGTCCTGAAAAGACAAAGGAGACTCGTATTCAAATGGAATATCCTTTCGCTGTTTGCTGGACTGTGGGAAAGCTGACCTTCCTAGAAGGTTTCTCAGCTCAAATCCAGACGAAAGAAGGACCAGAACTGCCATCTCTACCAGAGGAGGAAACGCGCACATATCCAGGCCCTTCATGCTACTAGACAGGTGTACAATTGCCTGTGGGTTCAGAAAGAAAGAAATTTCCATACAGTCCTCCGGTCTTTATGAAAGGGTGGATATGTGCTGCCCTGTTGGTTTTTTTTTGGGGGGGGGGGGGGGGGGGCAGGGCTGGGGGTGTGGGGTTGTTACCCCTTAAGTCAGCATGCAAGCCGAGACAACTTGCTGTTATTTGACTGTAGTTTTCCATGCTGGGTTGTCTGCCTCTGCCTAGAGATAAGGGAGTGTGTAAGGCTGGTGCTGCACTCTGGAAGAGAGGTATGTCTGCAGACGACAGTTTTTGGAGCTTGGAGTGAGTAACAGGAGGACAAACTGGCCCGTGATTTGATACTGGATGGGCCACAGCTTGTCGGGTGTTTGCTGTGTTTAGGCTGGCCTTTTAGGCAAGCTGCGGTTTTGCCTGCTGGGCAGCACGCTTGCAGATGAGATTTCTGCGCAGCGTATTCAGCTGTTTGGAGATGGCCCCAGAGGGCACAGGAAACGACTACTTCTTTGCAGGAGTATTGTTTTAGAGTATTTTCATCAGTCTGTTTTGGTGGTGTGAAGCTGGTGAGAACAGCAGTCTCTCTAACCGACCTTTCCCCCTGCATGGAGAAATACCACCCCACGATCATAGCATGCGAGATGTCACAACACCCATACCATCCTACGGATGCTTGCCGTTTTGGGCATAGACTGACCCTGATCGGGAGGGTGACCGGTTGTAACCAGTCACCACATCCAAAAGGCATGCCATCCTCAGACTACACAAGTCTTTCTTGCGTTTCTTGTAGTTTCTCTGAAACAAGGGTTTCTTGTCTTGCTGCAGGCTGCACGGAGCAGGTACAGTGCTTCTGACTGGGACCCCCAGGCATCCCCAGCTCAGTAACAGCTGTACCTTCTATTCCCTCCTTCACCCTTTTATCCCAACGCTTCGCTTTCCTGTCCTTTTGTCTGGTAGTTTTTCCCTTTATTGTCTCGCTACTTTAACACTAGGCCAACTAGTTTTCTGCTTTCGTGGTCTGCCCTCTCCAACACTTTCTCACTTTTGTCACACGGTTAGCTTAACCTCGAGCTAGGACTGGTGAAGACGGTGGGGATTTAGAGCTTCTGTAAGCAATGAGACAACAGGCACCATTAAAAAAAGGTCTATTCTCTCCACTGCCCACCTCAGAATTCTCTAGGAATCTCTAAAGGCACAAAGAAGAAGCAGCTTAGATGCTCTTCCACCCAGTCAACTTTGGTTGGGATGCCAATGAGATCCGTATGCTTCGAGAAGACTTGTGTGACCGACACTTTGAGCTCTCTGCCCCTCAGGCTGTAGATGAGGGGAGTGAAGAAAGATGTAAAGAGTGTAGAAAACAGAGCCTATTGTGTTTGTGTTCCCTACTCTGATAGCATCTGCTAAGCAACACACAATGTTAAAGTCCTGTGTACAACTGTAACACCAAACAGCGATCAGATGAGAGGAGCAGGCGTAAGCATCTTTTTGCTTCCTGGTACCAAAAGAGATTTTCAGAGTGGAGGAAAGGATGTAGCTGTAAGATGCCAGAAGCTGCAGAAATGTGAAGAGAGGATCTACGGAGAACTCGGCGGTGCGGCCAGTGTAGTATCATCACAGGATGATGATGAAGGATTACCATGAGACGAGACAAGAATTGGTAAATTTCATTCGCCACACAAGAAGTTAGTTGTGATAGAAACACTCCGTTAGGATGCTGTCATGGTTTAACACCAGCCAGCAACTAAGCACCACACAGCCGCTTGCTCACTCCCCTCCTTCGCGGGATGGGGGGAAGAGAATTGCAAGGGTAAAGAGTGAGAAAACTAGTGGGGCAAGATAAGAACAGTTTAATAATTGAAATAAAATAAAATAGTAATAATAATAAATTGTAATGAAAAGGAAAATAACAAAGAGAGAGAAATAAAACCCAAGAAAGACAAGTGGTGCAAATGAAAACAACTGCTCACCACCAAGCGACCGATGCCCAGCCAAGCCCCGAGCTGCAGCCCCCTGGCCAACCTTCCCCCTAGTTTTATTGCTGAGCATGACATCGTATGGTATGGAATATCCCTTTTGGTCAGTTGGGGTCAGCTTGTCCCGGCTGTGTCTCGTCCCAACTTTTTGAGCACCCCCAGCCTACCTGCTGGCGGGGTGGTATGAGAAGCAGAAAAGGCCTTGGCTGTGTAAGCACTGCTCAGCAATAACGAAAACATCCCTGTATTATCAACACTGTTTCCAGCACAAATCCAAAACACAGCCCCATACTAGCTCCTATGAAGAACATTAACTCTACCCCAGCCAAAGCCAGCACAGATGCCCAGCTTCACATTTTGTTCATATCCGGCTCTTGGCTTAAAGCCGAAGAGTGGCATTTTCTACTGGGCTGAAGTGCAGAAGGTTCCATATTGCAAAATATCAACCGTATCTCCAACCCCTGCCTGGAGATAACATTCCCCACAGGCCAGAAAACTGAAGTTACAGAACTCTTCTGTGCACTCCCTGCAGAAATGGGCTGCTGCCCGTTCGGAAAGCTGGGAGGGGGAGCAGGCCATCAGGTGGGAGGAGACATCCATGTCCTCCAGGAGGACTGGAGATGCTAGTCAGCCAGCACCAGCAGAACAGTGAGGGGTTCTCCATCACGGTCGCAAACCAGACCAAGAAGAAAACCACTAAGATGGGAATCTCCATTTCTGGGAGGTTCCAAAAGCTAGAAGGGAAAGGGAGGAGAAGAGGAGGAAGAGGAGGAGTAGGAGTAGCAGGGTGACAAGTTGAAGAGGAACAAGAGGGACAGGATAAATATGAGGGTAGAGGAACAGTAGAAGGAAGAGCTGTAAAAAAAAGGAGCATGAAGAGAATGAGGAAAGGACAGAGGAGAAGAAGGAGAAACAGGAGCAGGAGGAGGAGGAGGAAGAGAAAGAAGAAGGCAGGTGAATAAGAGAAATAACAGGAAGAGAACACTAAAAACAATAGGAAAAGGAGGAGGAGGGAGGAAGGAGGAAAAGGAGGTGGAAAAAAAGAAAGAGGAGACTACGAGGCAAAATAACAGGAGGAGAAGAAATAGGATGAGGAAGAGGA
The DNA here is from genome assembly GCF_900496995.4 of Aquila chrysaetos chrysaetos. NCBI lineage: Eukaryota > Metazoa > Chordata > Aves > Accipitriformes > Accipitridae > Aquila > Aquila chrysaetos. Next base: position 42,435,006 of record NC_044014.1, on the reverse strand, counting down.
GAACGAAAGGGATGAGAAGAATGAGAAGGCTGACCAGGAGGAGGCGGAAGAGGAGAGAGGAAGATGACAAGAAAAAAGTGGAAGAAGGAGGATGAGGAGAAGGAGGATGAGGAGAAGGGAGGATGAGGAGAAGGAGGATGAGGAGGGAGGGAGGAGGATGAGGAGAAGGAGGATGAGGAGAGGCTGACGAGGAGGAGGAGGAAGATGACAAGGAAAAAGTGGAAGAAGAAGAGAAGGAAGAGAAGGAGGATGAGGAGGAGGAGGAGGAGGCGGAAGAGGAGGAGGATGATGACAAGGAAAAAGTGGAGAAAGAAGAGGAAAAGAGAAGGAGGAGAGGAGGAGGAGGAGGAGGAAGAGGAGGAGGAAGGACAAGGCAAAAAGTGGAAGAAGAGAAGAGAAGGAGGAGCAGGAGGAGGAAGAAGGAGAGAGAGAGAAGGAGAAGACTGACAGGACGAGGCAGAAGAGAGGAGGAGAAGGAGGATGAGGAGAAGGAGGAGAGGAGAAGGAGGAGGAGGAGAAGGAGGAGGAGGAGAAGGAGGATGAGGAGAAGGAGGATGAGGAGAGGAGGAAGGATGAGGAGGAGAAGGAGGATGAGGAGAAGGAGGATGAGGAGAAGGAGGAGGAAGATACAAGGAAAAAGTGGAAGAAGAGAAGGAGGAGAAGGGATGAGGAGGAGGAGGCGGAAGAGGAGGAGGAAGATGACAAGGAAAAAGTGGAAGAAGAGAAGGAAGAGAAGGAGGATGAGGAGACGGAGGAGGCGGAAGAGGAGGAGGAGAGGAGGAAGATGACAAGGAAAAAAGTGGAAGAAGAGAAGGAGGAGGAGGATGAGAAGGAGAAGGCAGAAGAGGAGGAGGAAGACGACAAGGAAAAAGTGGAAGAGGAGGAGGAGAAGGAGGATGAGGAGAAGGAGAAGGCTGACCAGGAGGAGGCAGAGAATAGGAGGAGGAAGACGACAAGGAAAAAGTGGAAGAACAGAGGAGGAGGAGAAGGAGGATGAGGAGAAGGAGGAGGCAGAATAGGAGGAGGGAGATGACAAGGAAAAAGTGGAAGAACAGAAGGAGGAGAAGGAGGATGAGGAGGAGGAGAAGGATGTGGAGAAGGAGAAGGCTGACCAGGAGAAGGCTGACCAGGAGAAGAAGGAGGAGGATAATCAGGAGAAGGCTGACCAGCAGGAGGCTGACCAGCAGGAGGCGGAAGATGAGGAGGCGAGGAGGAGGCTGACCAGGAGGAGGCTGACCAGGAGGAGAAGGGGGAGGCTGACCAGGAGGAGGCTGACCAGGAGGAGAAGGAGGAGGCGGAGAAGGCTGACCAGGCGGAGAAGGAGAAGGCTGACCAGGAGGAGGAGGCTGACCAGGAGGAGGCGTAAGAGGAGGAGAAGGAGAAGGAGGAGGCTGACCAGGAGGAGGCGGAAGAGGAGGAGGCTGAAGGAGGAGCCTGACCAGGAGAAGGCTGACCCGGAGAAGGCTGACCCGGAGAAGGCTGACCCGGAGAAGGCGGAAGAGGAGGAGAAGGCGGAAGAGGAGGAGAAGGCGGAAGAGGAGGAGAAGGCGGAAGAGAGGAGAAGGCGGAAGAGGAGGAGAAGGCGGAAGAGAGGAGGAGAAGGCGGAAGAGGAGGAGAAGGCGGAAGAGGAGGAGAAGGCGGAAGAGGAGGAGAAGGCGGAAGAGGAGGAGAAGGCGGAAGAGGAGGAGAAGGCGGAAGAGGAGGAGAAGGAGGAGGCTGACCAGGAGGAGAAGGAGAAGGCTGACCAGGAGAAGGCTGACCAGGAGGAGAAGGCGGAAGAGGAGGAGGAGAAGGCGGAAGAGGAGGAGGAGAAGGCTAACCAGGAGGAGAAGGAAGAGGAAGAGAAGGAGGAGGCGGAAGAAGAGGAGAAGGAGGAGGCGGAAGAAGAGGAGGCTGACCAGGAGGAGGAGGCTGACCAGGAGGAGGAGGAGAAGGCTGACCAGGAGGAGGAGGAGAAGGCTGACCAGGAGGAGGAGGAGAAGGCTGACCAGGAGGAGGAGGAGAAGGCTGACCAGGAGGAGGAGGAGAAGGCTGACCAGGAGGAGGAGGAGAAGGCTGACCAGGAGGAGGAGGAGAAGGCTGACCAGGAGGAGGAGGAGAAGGCTGACCAGGAGGAGGCGAGAAGGTGACCAGGAGGAGGAGGAGGAGGAGGCTGACCAGGAGGAGGAGGAGGAGGCTGACCAGGAGGAGGAGGAAGAAGGCTGACCAGGAGGAGGAGGAGAAGGCTGACCAGGAGGAGGAGGAGAAGGCTGACCAGGAGGAGGAGGAGAAGGCTGACCAGGAGGAGGAGGAGAAGGCTGACCAGGAGGAGGCTGACCAGGAGGAGAAGGAGGAGGCTGACCAGGAGGAGGCTGACCAGGAGGAGAAGGAGGAGGCTGACCAGGAGAAGGCTGACCATGAGGAGGTGGAGAAGGCTGACCAGGAGGAGGTGGAGAAGGCTGACCAGGAGGAGGTGGAGAAGGCTGACTAGGAGGAGGTGGAGAAGGCTGACCAGGAGGAGGAGGAGGAGAGGCGACCAGGAGGAGGAGGAGAGCTGACCAGGAGGAGGAGGAGAAGGCTGACCAGGAGGAGGAGGAGGAGGCTGACCAGGAGGAGGAGGAGGAGGACCAGGAGGAGGAGGAGGAAGGAATACAATAGGATATAGGAAGAAAGAAATTTTTAATGATGAGGATGGTGAAACACTGGCACAGGCTGCCCAGAGAGGTGGTAGATGCCCCATCCCTGGAAACATTCAAGGTCAGGTTGGACAGAGCTCTGAGCAACCTGATCTAGTTGCCCCCTCTAGCGGGGCTCATTGCAGGGGGATTGGACTAGATGACCCTTAAAGGTCCTTCCAACCCAAACCATTCAATGATTCATTGCAAAAAAACAGAAGGAAAGGAGGACAGGAGGAGCTGAGGGGGACAAGAAAAGTAGAAGAGGAGGAGGAGGAATAGCAGGAAGAAAATTCAGAAGGAAGAGGAAGGAGGAGGAGGAAGAAGAGGAGGAAGAAGAGGATGAAGAGGAGAAAGACAAAGAGGAATACAAGGTACAAGAAGATGAAGAGAGGAGGAGAAGGAGGGTGAAGAACTGGAGAAGGAGGAGAAGGAAGGAGAAGGAGGAGGAAGAGAGGAAGCAGAGAAGAAGAGGGAGAGGTGGAAAAAGAACAGAAAGAACGGGGGAGGAGGAGGAGGAGGATAAAGAACAGGAGGGTAAAGAGAATAACAGAGAGTAACAGGAAGAGGAAGAAGAAAACCAGAAGGAAAGAGGAGGAGGATGAGTTGGAGGAGGAGGAGGGGTATAAGGAGAAGGACTACAAAGAACAAGAAGAACAGGAGGAGGATGAACATGCCAAGGATAAACAGCAGAGGCGTATGAGAAGGAGGAGGAGAAAGAGAAGGACAATGAGGAAGAAGAGGTGAAGGAAGAACTGGATGAAGACAAAAAGGAGGAGAAATAAAAGAACGGGAAGAGGAAGAACTGAGGAAGAACAGGATGAGAAAGATGAGAAAGAACAAGAAGAACCAGAAGAAGAAGAGCAGGAAGAGGAGAGTACAAGGAAGAACATAAAAAGGAAAAGAAGGAAAGACAAGAGGAGGAACAACAGGAGTAGAGGAGAAAGAAATGGAGGAAAAGAATGAAAGGAGGAAGAGAAAGGAGGAGGAAGAAAAGCCAGAGGAGGAACAAGGGCAAGAGGAAGAGGAGGAGAAGGAGAGGAGGAGGGAGGAGAAGGAGGAAGAACAGGAAGAGGAGGAAGGGGAGAAAGAAGAGGAAGAGGAGGAATAATGGCAAAAGGAGAAGGCTAAAGAAAAAGAGAAGAGAAGGAGGAAGAAAAAAAAAAAAGGAGGAGAGAAAGAAAAGGAGGTGGAGGATGAGGAGAGAAATGAGAAGCCTAGGAGGAAGAGGAAGAACAGAAGGAAGAAAAAGAGGCAGAAGAACAGGACGCAGAGGAAGAACAGGAGGAGAAAGAAGAAGAAGAGGAGGAAGAACAGCAGGAGGAGGAAGAGAAGGAGGACGAGGGGAAAAGGAGGAGGAAGAAGAGCAGGAAGAGGGAGGCGGAGAAAGAAACAAGAGAAGGAGGAAGACCAGGAAGGGGAGGAACGGAAGGAGGAGAAGGAAGAAGAAGACAAAGAAGAACAGGAGGAGGAGGAGGAGGAGAAGAAGAACAGGAGTAAGAGGGTGAAGAACAGAAGGAGGAAGAAGAGGAGGAGGATGACAAAGAACCAGAGGAGGAGGAAGACAGAGAGGAGGGAGGAGGAGGGGGAGGAGGAAAACACCTCCACATTCTCTCTAGAGTTTCAGCACACCAAAATTATTGGATGGAGCTCCTGCTCCACCTGTTTGCCTATGGCGGTTCACTAAATCCAAGCCTACTGGTGAAGCCATTACTCACATTAGTCACTCCACGTCATGGTCATCACTCCTCTTGGGAACAGAGGGGAAAGCTCTGGATGGCAAAGGCTGTCAGGACGCGCTCCAGAAATGGAAGATCAGTGCAAGAAGATCTCATCACCTAATCACATAGAAAAAAATCTAGCTTAATAAAATGATTCTTGAAAACGAAACACACAGAACAGCATTTGCCATCAAAGCTCTTTCAGTGGTAGTTTTAACTGCTGCCGAGCTGCAGGCTGATGACCTTACCATCACTGCCACAGGACCCCAAAGGAAATAATAACTGGCAAGCAGTAACTCTACCCATAGCCCACATCTATCTAGCCTTTAAAGGTGGAATAGCTCAGCCTACGGCCCTGAAGGCGTAGACCTGCCTATACTTATATCCTGTGTCTACTTACTCAAGGATCTGTCCAGAAAGTCGAATCGTAATTACCTTTGACAGAGGATGGAACTGGATGGGGGGAAGGGTGGAGAAAGGAAGAAAGAAATTGCTGGGAAGAAAGGGAAAGCGTAGGCACACAATTAAAACAAGAAAGGAGTCGAGCTATCCCGAAGGCCAGCTCAGCCCAACTCACTCTCTCTGGCAAAAAGCTGTGCCGCTTGGAGGAAAAAAAACCCGACTCTGGTGCCGAGATGCACGCAAATGTCCGAGTTCAGACGTGAAACAGCAGAAAAACTTTGACGTGGCTCCTTTTCACTGTCCTCGTACCTGTGCACGCGCTGCGACTTCCTCGTTTCCCTGAAGTCCTCCCAGACTAACAGGGCAGCGGCTTCTGTCCAGTCCACGTGCCACGAGGGAAGAAACGGTTTGGACCGCCAAGACGGTAGCAAAGAACGGCACACGCAGAAGCAAAGGGGCAGCCGCGCCTCAGCTTTGGAGGTGCCTGAAGCCGCCCGGAGCCCCAGGAGCCCCCGGCATCCCCGCATTTGCTTGGCCCCGAGGCCCTGCGGGGCCTGCCAGTGCTAGGGAGCCCCGGGGACAGAGGCGAAGGACAGCGGTCAGCCCCCGTGGGGAGAGTGGTGGGGGCTCTGTCCTTCCTCCTGGGCCGCGCCAGGACAGGGCGTCTCTCCTCCTCACCGCCCCGGCGAAGGCGAGGCCTGAGGAAGGCCCTGGGCGCTGGGCTCAGCACGGGCGGTGCCACCGGGG